>NW_028137173.1:0-39755 GCF_965140915.1 Aythya marila | reverse complement strand
TATGGGTGTGCTCCTTCACCTTGTTTGGAACCTGCTTAACCTCGCTTCAGCTATAGGACACCTATGCTCAAATTTATGCTTCCCGTGATAAAGCGGTGTTCTTTCGGTATTCTTTTCTGTGATGATTGCAGGTGAGTTTGAAAAGAGTTCTCAGTATAATTCTTCATTTCCCTTGCAGTATCCAAAACTCCGTATGACAGCGGATCTTCTCCTCTGATCCAAAAAGCTCCACAGGCCAAAAGAGAATTGAGATGAAGAAGGAAATAGAGACTGCAGACCGATATTTCCAACTACCACCCGTAAGTTTTGTGAATTTGTAAGCTTTCTTTCATTGCCCTTGTGGAAAGGAACTACTCAGCTGTTTCTAACCAAAATCTCTTTGTTGTCTTCTATTGACAGACACCACCCGGCTAGCCAAGCTAAACACTTGAAAATGCAAGTAGTGGGACTACTTCCAAACCGTGCTGCTGCTTCTAAGCAGAACTGCGATGTAGGTGGGGACACAGCAAGAGGACATGTCCAGGCCAGGGTGGAACTGAAAGGCACCTGTCTGAGCCACACAACAAAGTCAGTGATTCCCAGTCGGAGACCATTGCTCGACTAGTGACACAGCAGCTGGAGCACTTATGGTTGCTGCTGATGGGCTCCTGTGAATCAGCCAGGGACGTGAGCTATGAGAATGACTGAAGCGATTTGAAGTTACCTGAAAGAAAGAAGAGAGAAGAAGAAAAGAGGGGAAGGGAAGGGAAGGGGAGAGGAGGGAAGGGGAGAGGAGGGGAGGGGAACGGGAGGGGAGGGGAACGGGAGGGGAGGGGAGGGGAGGGGAGGGGAGGGGAGGGGAGGGGAGGGGAGGGGAACGGGAGGGGAGGGGAGGGGAGGGGAACGGGAGGGGAGGGGAGGGGAGGGCAGGGCAGGGCAGGGCAGGGGAGGGGAGGGGAGGGCAGGGCAGGGGAGGGCAGGGGAGGGGAGGGCAGGGGAGGGGATTGGACAGGAGGGGAGGGGAGGGGAGGGGCTGGGAGGGACAGGGAGGGCTGGGGAGGGCAGGGGAAGATAGTGTAAGGGAGGATAGGATAGGGTAGTGTAGCGTAGTGTAGCGTAGGGGAGTGTAGCAAAGGGGAGTGTAGGGGAGTGGAGTTTAGGGGAGTGTAGGGTAGGATAGGGGAGGGGAGGGGAGTGTAGGGGAGCGTAGGGCAGGGGAGCATAGGGTAATGTTGGGTAGTGTAGCAAAGGGGAGTGTAGGGTAGTATAGGGGAGGGGAGTATAGGGGTGTGTAGGGTAGGATAGGGGAGGGGAGTGTAGCAGAGTGTAGGGACAGGGAGCGTAGGGGAGGGGAGGGAAGGGAAAAGAGGGGATGGGAGGGGAAGGGAGGGACAGGGAGGGACAGGCAGGGCAGGGGAGGGCAGAGGAAGATAGTGTAAGGGAGGATAGGATAGGGTAGCGTAGCGTGGGAGAGTATAGGATGGTGTAGGGGAGTGGAGTTTAGGGCAGTGTAGGGTAGGATAGGGGAGGGGAGTGTAGCAGAGTGTAGGGACAGGGAGCGTAGGGGAGGGGGGTGGAGGGAAGGGAAAAGAGGGGATGGGAGGGGTGGGGAGTGCTACCATAAATAAAATTGCCAAATACATGACATTTTGGATCTGGAGCCAAATATTTGTGTTGCTGAAGGGATGCAAGACACAGACTCCCGATGCCTCTTGAACAGGAGGCGTTTATTGCCCTTTTTCACTACTACATGTACTCTCCCTGTAGCCCCACATGCTGTCCACGCGCCCAAATCTATCATACAGTTGGTCAGAGAGCCTCAGGCACGCGCCTGGAGCCAGCCAGCAATCGCCCCTTGCCCAAAGGTCCTCTTCAACACTGTAGCCAATTCTTGATCTCAGCCTTGCCCAAGTTTTGGTTTCTACCGCTTGTTTCCTCATTACCTCTAATTCAGGGACCTGCGAAACAGCGCGAAGCCACCTGCAAATTCCTTCCCCACATGTTGCCATTCATTCCACAAGCTGATTTATCGCTGCCATCCGCGCATTGCACAGGGCCATGAAAGGTTTGGCGTGCACAGAGGTGGCTGAGGATTTTCAGAAATAACTTGCCTTAAGAACTGCATCAAGACTTTTGCTGGAAGGCAAAAGATGGGGTGATTGATTAACACAGGGATGGCAGCTGAGCAAGGGAAGCATCTTCAAAACTTCCAAATATTTCCTGTATACAGAACTACAGCTCCTCTGCTCTCCGGTTAGGAGTTTCTGTCACCTGCTTAGGAAGCAGAAGCAGTAAAATGGGATTTAGAGGATGCAGCTGAAGCATCAGTGCCAGTTAGAGGAAACCATCAGTTTACGGGGTTTGAAGAGACTTTGACCGGTTTTCCAAGGAACATGTACTAGTGCTGTGTATATATACGTCTATACATATATATGCACCTGGCTTGTATCAGAAATAGAGTGGCCATCAGGACTAGGGAAGCCGTTGTCCCTCTGTGCTCGGCTCTGGTGAGGCCGCACCTCGAGCACTGTGTTCAGCGAAGACCTCGAGGTGCTGGAGCGTGTCCGGAGAAGGGCTCTGAAGCTTGTTAAGGGTTTAGAGAACAAGTCTTGTGAGGAGCGGCTGAGGGAGCTGGGGCTGTTCAGCCTGGAGAAAAGGAGGCTCGGGGGAGACCTTCCTGTGCTCTACAGTAAGCTTAAAGGAGGCTCCAGAGAGGTGGGGATCGCTCTCTTCTCCCAAGCCCCAATTCACAAGACAAGAACAAAAACCCTCAAGCTGTACCAGGGGAGGCTTAGGTTGGTTATTATGAAAAATTTCTTCACGGAAAGAGTTGCTCTGGTGGGTTTACGTGGCAAGGTGTTGGTAGCAGGGGGCCATAGGGGTGGCTTCTGTGAGAAGAAGCTTTTCTTCGATCCAGGAAGAACGGGATACATAAGGCCTGAAGACCGAGTTGCTTGACAACTTAGAGCGAGACGTATTGTTCAAAAGGAATGCAAAATGGAGACTTTTAAGTCATGGAACTTAAAGGATTGTTTGTTACCTTTTCTGATTGTACATACGTATAGGCATACTTGGGTTGAGTATGTAAAAGCGATGTTCTGTATACTTAGAATGTTTGATGTTTGTGTGTGCGTGTTGGTGGAGCGTAGACTCCCCGCACACCCAGCGCTGTTTACGTGCCTTTTATACCTTTTATAAATATTTGTTTTATAAATATTACAAAATTCAGATTGAGTTGAGACTTCGTTTATAACAAATTGGTGACCCCGACGTGATCTTCTTGGACTTTGGATCTGTGACCGGTAAAGGGAGGCGCCCCACATAGTGGCCCTTGCCGATAGCGGTACTAGAGTCCAAGAAGATTTTGAACGTAAGAAGCAAGTAAAGAACCAAGAGCTCTTATTTTGTGACCCGTAATTCTGCGCGCGAAGACCTGAACGAAGATACCGTTCGGTTGGGTGGATTCGGTTGTGTGATTGTGTGTCGGGGTGTAACTGAGACGGAATTTAGTTCTGAAGCTAAGAATTCGTGGGTGGGTTAACCACTTGCAAGACACCTCTAGACACAGGCACAGCCAAGGATTCGGAACCTCTTTGAGGGTTCCAGGGATTCGGAACTTATTTGAAGGTTCCAGGATGGGTCAGGTGAAAAGGGAGCCATAACAGGAACTTGAAGAAGTATATCAGGGCATAGCTACCCCTGTTGGATGCTAATTGTAGCGATTGAAATAATAGCTGAGAAATATACCTAGAGGATTGGTTATCTACTTTGATCAATCAAATTTGATGTGTGTGATGCTGCTAGTGACGATTATTATACGTCCTGTGGAAAAATGAGTTGGGTGAAATATTCTAGATATGGAATTCAAACAGTTGCTAAAAACTTCTTTATAAATCTTGCAGAGAATATTGCGATGGCATTCTCTCGTGGTTCAATTGGCCGTGGCCAAATTCGAAGACAAGACAAGAATTAACGATATTCAAAAGAAGAGGAGGGATTGTTATATATGGAGTGGTAATTTGTGTCGAGAAAATGGTTGATATTAATAAAGAAGGGGGAGATTTGGGAATGTGGCCATGGGGGTTGGAAAGCCGGGTGGTTGAGATAACATTAGACCCTTAACGATGAGGCCATCAGGAATATAAAAGTCCAGAGGGAACAAAGAAGGGTGATTCAGGAGACTCCATGCAGTCTCGGGTTGTGTGTTCTCCAGCCCTTAAGGCATGGATGTTTCTGGGTGTCTGCTGTTGTTGTTATATTCAAAGTTGTTTGACCAATGAAAAGTTGCTTTGAAAAGAACTGCTGTGGAGAGAAGGGTATAAGAGGGGAGCTTGCCCTCAAGATAAAAACAAACAAACAAACAAAAACATTTCAATACATCGTGTTGCCTTCCTTTATGTCATCAATAAAGAAGCAGAAAGAAGGAATGAAAAGGAACAGACTAGCAGAACAGAGACCAGGACGGGAACAGGCCCATTGATCGCCTCATGAAGACAGGTTCGGCCAAACTCAGCAAACCACTCAGAGAAGCTCGTACTGAAAGTCGCTGGAAATGGGCGCACCGGAGCTGGAGAGAAGCTCGAGCTGAGAGAAGCGGACCCGTGCACACAACTGCCCCTCGCTGGTAAGCAGCTGCGCATTATGGGGAATCATATATAAGTATAAATATTACAAAATTCAGATGGAGTTGAGACTTCATTTAGAACACTGTGGAGAGGCCCCTGGTGGAGCAGGCTGTCCTCCTGCAGCCCATGGGTTCCACACGGGGCAGATCTCCACACTGCAGCCCGTGGAGGAGCCCCCGGTGGAGCAGGTGGATGTGGCCTGGAGGAGGCTGCGGCCCATGGAGAGCCCCCGCAGGAGCAGGCCCCGGGCCGGAGCTGCAGCCCGTGGACAGGAGCCCACGCAGGAGCAGGGGGTCTGGGGGGAGCTGCCGCCCACGCGTGGGGGACCCGTGCTGGAGCAGTTTGCTCCTGGGGGAGGGATGGACCCCGTGGGATGGAGCCGTGTGGGAGCAGTGCTTGAGGAGCTGCTGCCTGTGGGCAGCCCATGTGGGATCAGCTGGGGAAGGGCGGCATCCCGTGGGAGGGACCCCGCGGGGAGCAGGGGCAGGGAGTGACCGACAAGGAGCGGCGGGGACAAAGCGTCGGGGACTGACCACAGCCCTCAGTCCCCTGTTTCCCTGCGCTGCTCTGGCGGAGGAGGTGGAAGAGGGCAGATGGGGAGAAGGCGTTTTTGGTTTCTTTCCTTTGTTTCTCACTTGTCTAGTTGGTAGTAGGCAATAAATCTTACTATCTCCCTATGCTGAGTCTTTGCCCGTCACGATAATTGTTGAGCGATCTCCCCGTCCTTATCTCAGCCCTTGAGCCATTTGCACCGTATTTTCTCCCCCTTTCCCTTTGAGGAGGGGGAGTGAGAGAGCGGCCGTGGTGGAACTCGGCTGCCCACCTGATCCAGACCACCGCAGTTGCAAAGGACTGGAAAAGTTTTCCGAAGAAACAAGATGTTTAACAAGGAAATGCATAGTTTCCTTATGAAGGCTTCCTTGATAATTGGGGTTATTTCATATTCCCAGCTCGGAGGAGGACAATTGTTGATTTGACCTTCTTTTTTCTTACATGGAAATAAAAGGTCAGCTGCCCTACAAGTACGGGCAACGTATCAGAATCAAGCTCTTTTTGTCTGTAATCCTTTCTCGAGGAAAAGATTTATCCCACACCTTCCACAGACGTAGGGGAGCAGAGAATAATTTTGGAACTACTCTAATTAAAGTCAGTTTGGGCATAGTGGTACTTCTCTAGCTGTTTCTGAGACATACGCATTAGCTACAGAGAGTGTTGTGCTGTCATTGTGAGGCGCCTGCGGTGATGACTTCAGAAACAGAACTGAATTATGTCAGCACAGCACTTTGGGAACAGCTGCCTCTGTGCACGTTTAGCTGGGAGGGACAGAGAAGGGTGCTGGATGTGATGAAACCACGTGAGGATTTGTGGATCCCACCTTGAGGTGCACAGAGAGGGCCCGTGCCCTTCTGTAAGTGTTTTGATGCCTGGCTGAGGAAAAAAAAGTGGGGGTTTTTTGTTAAGCATAAACAAGAGGCTTAAGAGTACCCCTGCCACGTTAAAATTCAGGACAGCAATGTACTTCATCACATGGGCTGGCCTGTTGAGTAGCGTCTCAGGCTGTGGTGTATGAAGATGCACTCCATCTGCTTTCAGGCTAGCACTTGCAGTGGGCAAGCTGCCTGACCTTAACATTTTTCATTTCATTTTTCACCTGAGTTTTCACCTGAGTTTTGCGTGTTCCCCACAATTCGTTCCTTCTTGGTCTTGGGGAAAAAATAAATAAATAAATAAAAGGATTTCCTTTCCATTAATTACATGTTCTTAACTCGACAGATTCGGTTATTGGCCTGGAAGGCAAATATCTGGGCAGACTGTAAGACTTATGCTCGCAGCGTGGGACAGCTCTCGTAAAGGTGATTCAGGGCAGTTTCTGGAAAAAGAAGACATCAGATCTCCAAAACAGCTTTCTTTGTGCTAATGTAGGAAGAGCGAGTAAGAGTCAAGGTAAGAGTCCAGATACCGTAAGAAGCGGCAAGTGTGAAGGAAACTTCCTTCTGGCTGATACAGCTCCATATCTCGTGGTCAAGTATGAAGAGAGCAGTTCTAAGTTTCTTGGGGAGAGGAAAACGAAGAGAGTGGGAGATTGTACAAAGAAAAAAATGGGATTAGCTATTTCAGGGAATGCTAGTAACTGGAAAGAGAGGTTGGAAGAGTGCTTTAAGCCAAGACAGAAACTTTTTAAAAGTAAAACCTAGGAGTTGGATGAACCAAGAAATGAATACATTTTGATTATGGAGTTGTGTCCAGCGTTATCTTGGGAAATATGGTTTCCACATAAAATGTATCTGGCGCTTGAAGTTTTCCTAGCGCCCTTCTCTGTGTATTCCCTACTGCTTGGTAAGCGCTGAGGTCACACTGCAGACAGCAGCACGTCCTCTCCCCACTACTTAGCTGTCTGTTTTCACAACATGTCTAGCAACAGAATGGCTTTGACACAACTGCGCCTATGACCGAGTTCATTCAGCCTGGTGGACAAGGTAAAAGCTCCGGACAAGTGAAGGGGAGGGATGGACGTACAATATGATCACTTTAATCTCATTTCTCTAAGAATCCTCACTGAGAAAACAAAACAAACCAGAATGGAACAGAAGAGAACAAATGAAACAAGCAGCTAGCTTGCTGGAGACATTGTCTGGGAAACAGTGAAAACACTTGCAGACAAAAACATACCAAAGGACTAACTCTTTGAGCTTAATTCTAATCAAACAGCATAACCTCAAACTCCTGTTTATCTTCATAACAGGCTGGTACAGTAACATGTCACATTTGATGACTTTGCAGCATAGATGTCAGGAAGGCAGCTTGGGATCGCCTACTTCTACTTAGAGTTCAGTCTGAAGGGATGAGCAAGTAATTTTTCCTGGGTTGACGGGAATCTGTTCTAAAGTCTGTTTTCTAACACTCTTACAGACACTTCTCTGTCCATCGGCCTGTCCTGCCGACTCTGGTGTGAGTGTGAAGTTGTGGCAAGAGGGGTTTCCCATTCCTATTTGACCTGGTGGACACCAGCTTTCCTAGGAAACTGCTGATGTTGCTGAGGAGGCAGCAGTATCAAAGCCCTTGTTGACGAAGGTACAACAAGCTGGGGAGGCTTTGGCATTTCTGCACAACGCTGCTCCCTGATTGTCACTCCAGACTCAGATTCTGAAAGAAGCAAAGCAAGCTAGAGGAAAACTGTATGTCCTGGTAATTTGTGTTTGTTTATTTTTTCGTTCTTCACTTGTAAGACAATCTAAGTCTTTAAACCATTTGTTTGAAAGCACAGCTTTATGGAAATGATTATGGGTGTGCTCCTTCACCTTGTTTGGAACCTGCTTAACCTCGCTTCAGCTATAGGACACCTATGCTCAAATTTATGCTTCCCGTGATAAAGCGGTGTTCTTTCGGTATTCTTTTCTGTGATGATTGCAGGTGAGTTTGAAAAGAGTTCTCAGTATAATTCTTCATTTCCCTTGCAGTATCCAAAACTCCGTATGACAGCGGATCTTCTCCTCTGATCCAAAAAGCTCCACAGGCCAAAAGAGAATTGAGATGAAGAAGGAAATAGAGACTGCAGACCGATATTTCCAACTACCACCCGTAAGTTTTGTGAATTTGTAAGCTTTCTTTCATTGCCCTTGTGGAAAGGAACTACTCAGCTGTTTCTAACCAAAATCTCTTTGTTGTCTTCTATTGACAGACACCACCCGGCTAGCCAAGCTAAACACTTGAAAATGCAAGTAGTGGGACTACTTCCAAACCGTGCTGCTGCTTCTAAGCAGAACTGCGATGTAGGTGGGGACACAGCAAGAGGACATGTCCAGGCCAGGGTGGAACTGAAAGGCACCTGTCTGAGCCACACAACAAAGTCAGTGATTCCCAGTCGGAGACCATTGCTCGACTAGTGACACAGCAGCTGGAGCACTTATGGTTGCTGCTGATGGGCTCCTGTGAATCAGCCAGGGACGTGAGCTATGAGAATGACTGAAGCGATTTGAAGTTACCTGAAAGAAAGAAGAGAGAAGAAGAAAAGAGGGGAAGGGAAGGGAAGGGGAGAGGAGGGAAGGGGAGAGGAGGGGAGGGGAACGGGAGGGGAGGGGAACGGGAGGGGAGGGGAGGGGAGGGGAGGGGAGGGGAGGGGAGGGGAACGGGAGGGGAGGGGAGGGGAACGGGAGGGGAGGGGAGGGGAGGGCAGGGCAGGGCAGGGCAGGGGAGGGGAGGGGAGGGCAGGGCAGGGGAGGGCAGGGGAGGGGAGGGCAGGGGAGGGGATTGGACAGGAGGGGAGGGCAGGGGAGGGGCTGGGAGGGACAGGGAGGGCTGGGGAGGGCAGGGGAAGATAGTGTAAGGGAGGATAGGATAGGGTAGTGTAGCGTAGTGTAGCGTAGGGGAGTGTAGCAAAGGGGAGTGTAGGGGAGTGGAGTTTAGGGGAGTGTAGGGTAGGATAGGGGAGGGGAGTGTAGGGGAGCGTAGGGCAGGGGAGCATAGGGTAATGTTGGGTAGTGTAGCAAAGGGGAGTGTAGGGTAGTATAGGGGAGGGGAGTATAGGGGTGTGTAGGGTAGGATAGGGGAGGGGAGTGTAGCAGAGTGTAGGGACAGGGAGCGTAGGGGAGGGGAGGGAAGGGAAAAGAGGGGATGGGAGGGGAAGGGAGGGACAGGGAGGGACAGGCAGGGCAGGGGAGGGCAGAGGAAGATAGTGTAAGGGAGGATAGGATAGGGTAGCGTAGCGTGGGAGAGTATAGGATGGTGTAGGGGAGTGGAGTTTAGGGCAGTGTAGGGTAGGATAGGGGAGGGGAGTGTAGCAGAGTGTAGGGACAGGGAGCGTAGGGGAGGGGGGTGGAGGGAAGGGAAAAGAGGGGATGGGAGGGGTGGGGAGTGCTACCATAAATAAAATTGCCAAATACATGACATTTTGGATCTGGAGCCAAATATTTGTGTTGCTGAAGGGATGCAAGACACAGACTCCCGATGCCTCTTGAACAGGAGGCGTTTATTGCCCTTTTTCACTACTACATGTACTCTCCCTGTAGCCCCACATGCTGTCCACGCGCCCAAATCTATCATACAGTTGGTCAGAGAGCCTCAGGCACGCGCCTGGAGCCAGCCAGCAATCGCCCCTTGCCCAAAGGTCCTCTTCAACACTGTAGCCAATTCTTGATCTCAGCCTTGCCCAAGTTTTGGTTTCTACCGCTTGTTTCCTCATTACCTCTAATTCAGGGACCTGCGAAACAGCGCGAAGCCACCTGCAAATTCCTTCCCCACATGTTGCCATTCATTCCACAAGCTGATTTATCGCTGCCATCCGCGCATTGCACAGGGCCATGAAAGGTTTGGCGTGCACAGAGGTGGCTGAGGATTTTCAGAAATAACTTGCCTTAAGAACTGCATCAAGACTTTTGCTGGAAGGCAAAAGATGGGGTGATTGATTAACACAGGGATGGCAGCTGAGCAAGGGAAGCATCTTCAAAACTTCCAAATATTTCCTGTATACAGAACTACAGCTCCTCTGCTCTCCGGTTAGGAGTTTCTGTCACCTGCTTAGGAAGCAGAAGCAGTAAAATGGGATTTAGAGGATGCAGCTGAAGCATCAGTGCCAGTTAGAGGAAACCATCAGTTTACGGGGTTTGAAGAGACTTTGACCGGTTTTCCAAGGAACATGTACTAGTGCTGTGTATATATACGTCTATACATATATATGCACCTGGCTTGTATCAGAAATAGAGTGGCCATCAGGACTAGGGAAGCCGTTGTCCCTCTGTGCTCGGCTCTGGTGAGGCCGCACCTCGAGCACTGTGTTCAGCGAAGACCTCGAGGTGCTGGAGCGTGTCCGGAGAAGGGCTCTGAAGCTTGTTAAGGGTTTAGAGAACAAGTCTTGTGAGGAGCGGCTGAGGGAGCTGGGGCTGTTCAGCCTGGAGAAAAGGAGGCTCGGGGGAGACCTTCCTGTGCTCTACAGTAAGCTTAAAGGAGGCTCCAGAGAGGTGGGGATCGCTCTCTTCTCCCAAGCCCCAATTCACAAGACAAGAACAAAAACCCTCAAGCTGTACCAGGGGAGGCTTAGGTTGGTTATTATGAAAAATTTCTTCACGGAAAGAGTTGCTCTGGTGGGTTTACGTGGCAAGGTGTTGGTAGCAGGGGGCCATAGGGGTGGCTTCTGTGAGAAGAAGCTTTTCTTCGATCCAGGAAGAACGGGATACATAAGGCCTGAAGACCGAGTTGCTTGACAACTTAGAGCGAGACGTATTGTTCAAAAGGAATGCAAAATGGAGACTTTTAAGTCATGGAACTTAAAGGATTGTTTGTTACCTTTTCTGATTGTACATACGTATAGGCATACTTGGGTTGAGTATGTAAAAGCGATGTTCTGTATACTTAGAATGTTTGATGTTTGTGTGTGCGTGTTGGTGGAGCGTAGACTCCCCGCACACCCAGCGCTGTTTACGTGCCTTTTATACCTTTTATAAATATTTGTTTTATAAATATTACAAAATTCAGATTGAGTTGAGACTTCGTTTATAACAAATTGGTGACCCCGACGTGATCTTCTTGGACTTTGGATCTGTGACCGGTAAAGGGAGGCGCCCCACATAGTGGCCCTTGCCGATAGCGGTACTAGAGTCCAAGAAGATTTTGAACGTAAGAAGCAAGTAAAGAACCAAGAGCTCTTATTTTGTGACCCGTAATTCTGCGCGCGAAGACCTGAACGAAGATACCGTTCGGTTGGGTGGATTCGGTTGTGTGATTGTGTGTCGGGGTGTAACTGAGACGGAATTTAGTTCTGAAGCTAAGAATTCGTGGGTGGGTTAACCACTTGCAAGACACCTCTAGACACAGGCACAGCCAAGGATTCGGAACCTCTTTGAGGGTTCCAGGGATTCGGAACTTATTTGAAGGTTCCAGGATGGGTCAGGTGAAAAGGGAGCCATAACAGGAACTTGAAGAAGTATATCAGGGCATAGCTACCCCTGTTGGATGCTAATTGTAGCGATTGAAATAATAGCTGAGAAATATACCTAGAGGATTGGTTATCTACTTTGATCAATCAAATTTGATGTGTGTGATGCTGCTAGTGACGATTATTATACGTCCTGTGGAAAAATGAGTTGGGTGAAATATTCTAGATATGGAATTCAAACAGTTGCTAAAAACTTCTTTATAAATCTTGCAGAGAATATTGCGATGGCATTCTCTCGTGGTTCAATTGGCCGTGGCCAAATTCGAAGACAAGACAAGAATTAACGATATTCAAAAGAAGAGGAGGGATTGTTATATATGGAGTGGTAATTTGTGTCGAGAAAATGGTTGATATTAATAAAGAAGGGGGAGATTTGGGAATGTGGCCATGGGGGTTGGAAAGCCGGGTGGTTGAGATAACATTAGACCCTTAACGATGAGGCCATCAGGAATATAAAAGTCCAGAGGGAACAAAGAAGGGTGATTCAGGAGACTCCATGCAGTCTCGGGTTGTGTGTTCTCCAGCCCTTAAGGCATGGATGTTTCTGGGTGTCTGCTGTTGTTGTTATATTCAAAGTTGTTTGACCAATGAAAAGTTGCTTTGAAAAGAACTGCTGTGGAGAGAAGGGTATAAGAGGGGAGCTTGCCCTCAAGATAAAAACAAACAAACAAACAAAAACATTTCAATACATCGTGTTGCCTTCCTTTATGTCATCAATAAAGAAGCAGAAAGAAGGAATGAAAAGGAACAGACTAGCAGAACAGAGACCAGGACGGGAACAGGCCCATTGATCGCCTCATGAAGACAGGTTCGGCCAAACTCAGCAAACCACTCAGAGAAGCTCGTACTGAAAGTCGCTGGAAATGGGCGCACCGGAGCTGGAGAGAAGCTCGAGCTGAGAGAAGCGGACCCGTGCACACAACTGCCCCTCGCTGGTAAGCAGCTGCGCATTATGGGGAATCATATATAAGTATAAATATTACAAAATTCAGATGGAGTTGAGACTTCATTTAGAACACTGTGGAGAGGCCCCTGGTGGAGCAGGCTGTCCTCCTGCAGCCCATGGGTTCCACACGGGGCAGATCTCCACACTGCAGCCCGTGGAGGAGCCCCCGGTGGAGCAGGTGGATGTGGCCTGGAGGAGGCTGCGGCCCATGGAGAGCCCCCGCAGGAGCAGGCCCCGGGCCGGAGCTGCAGCCCGTGGACAGGAGCCCACGCAGGAGCAGGGGGTCTGGGGGGAGCTGCCGCCCACGCGTGGGGGACCCGTGCTGGAGCAGTTTGCTCCTGGGGGAGGGATGGACCCCGTGGGATGGAGCCGTGTGGGAGCAGTGCTTGAGGAGCTGCTGCCTGTGGGCAGCCCATGTGGGATCAGCTGGGGAAGGGCGGCATCCCGTGGGAGGGACCCCGCGGGGAGCAGGGGCAGGGAGTGACCGACAAGGAGCGGCGGGGACAAAGCGTCGGGGACTGACCACAGCCCTCAGTCCCCTGTTTCCCTGCGCTGCTCTGGCGGAGGAGGTGGAAGAGGGCAGATGGGGAGAAGGCGTTTTTGGTTTCTTTCCTTTGTTTCTCACTTGTCTAGTTGGTAGTAGGCAATAAATCTTACTATCTCCCTATGCTGAGTCTTTGCCCGTCACGATAACTGTTGAGCGATCTCCCCGTCCTTATCTCAGCCCTTGAGCCATTTGCACCGTATTTTCTCCCCCTTTCCCTTTGAGGAGGGGGAGTGAGAGAGCGGCCGTGGTGGAACTCGGCTGCCCACCTGATCCAGACCACCGCAGTTGCAAAGGACTGGAAAAGTTTTCCGAAGAAACAAGATGTTTAACAAGGAAATGCATAGTTTCCTTATGAAGGCTTCCTTGATAATTGGGGTTATTTCATATTCCCAGCTCGGAGGAGGACAATTGTTGATTTGACCTTCTTTTTTCTTACATGGAAATAAAAGGTCAGCTGCCCTACAAGTACGGGCAACGTATCAGAATCAAGCTCTTTTTGTCTGTAATCCTTTCTCGAGGAAAAGATTTATCCCACACCTTCCACAGACGTAGGGGAGCAGAGAATAATTTTGGAACTACTCTAATTAAAGTCAGTTTGGGCATAGTGGTACTTCTCTAGCTGTTTCTGAGACATACGCATTAGCTACAGAGAGTGTTGTGCTGTCATTGTGAGGCGCCTGCGGTGATGACTTCAGAAACAGAACTGAATTATGTCAGCACAGCACTTTGGGAACAGCTGCCTCTGTGCACGTTTAGCTGGGAGGGACAGAGAAGGGTGCTGGATGTGATGAAACCACGTGAGGATTTGTGGATCCCACCTTGAGGTGCACAGAGAGGGCCCGTGCCCTTCTGTAAGTGTTTTGATGCCTGGCTGAGGAAAAAAAAGTGGGGGTTTTTTGTTAAGCATAAACAAGAGGCTTAAGAGTACCCCTGCCACGTTAAAATTCAGGACAGCAATGTACTTCATCACATGGGCTGGCCTGTTGAGTAGCGTCTCAGGCTGTGGTGTATGAAGATGCACTCCATCTGCTTTCAGGCTAGCACTTGCAGTGGGCAAGCTGCCTGACCTTAACATTTTTCATTTCATTTTTCACCTGAGTTTTCACCTGAGTTTTGCGTGTTCCCCACAATTCGTTCCTTCTTGGTCTTGGGGAAAAAAAAAATAAATAAATAAAAGGATTTCCTTTCCATTAATTACATGTTCTTAACTCGACAGATTCGGTTATTGGCCTGGAAGGCAAATATCTGGGCAGACTGTAAGACTTATGCTCGCAGCGTGGGACAGCTCTCGTAAAGGTGATTCAGGGCAGTTTCTGGAAAAAGAAGACATCAGATCTCCAAAACAGCTTTCTTTGTGCTAATGTAGGAAGAGCGAGTAAGAGTCAAGGTAAGAGTCCAGATACCGTAAGAAGCGGCAAGTGTGAAGGAAACTTCCTTCTGGCTGATACAGCTCCATATCTCGTGGTCAAGTATGAAGAGAGCAGTTCTAAGTTTCTTGGGGAGAGGAAAACGAAGAGAGTGGGAGATTGTACAAAGAAAAAAATGGGATTAGCTATTTCAGGGAATGCTAGTAACTGGAAAGAGAGGTTGGAAGAGTGCTTTAAGCCAAGACAGAAACTTTTTAAAAGTAAAACCTAGGAGTTGGATGAACCAAGAAATGAATACATTTTGATTATGGAGTTGTGTCCAGCGTTATCTTGGGAAATATGGTTTCCACATAAAATGTATCTGGCGCTTGAAGTTTTCCTAGCGCCCTTCTCTGTGTATTCCCTACTGCTTGGTAAGCGCTGAGGTCACACTGCAGACAGCAGCACGTCCTCTCCCCACTACTTAGCTGTCTGTTTTCACAACATGTCTAGCAACAGAATGGCTTTGACACAACTGCGCCTATGACCGAGTTCATTCAGCCTGGTGGACAAGGTAAAAGCTCCGGACAAGTGAAGGGGAGGGATGGACGTACAATATGATCACTTTAATCTCATTTCTCTAAGAATCCTCACTGAGAAAACAAAACAAACCAGAATGGAACAGAAGAGAACAAATGAAACAAGCAGCTAGCTTGCTGGAGACATTGTCTGGGAAACAGTGAAAACACTTGCAGACAAAAACATACCAAAGGACTAACTCTTTGAGCTTAATTCTAATCAAACAGCATAACCTCAAACTCCTGTTTATCTTCATAACAGGCTGGTACAGTAACATGTCACATTTGATGACTTTGCAGCATAGATGTCAGGAAGGCAGCTTGGGATCGCCTACTTCTACTTAGAGTTCAGTCTGAAGGGATGAGCAAGTAATTTTTCCTGGGTTGACGGGAATCTGTTCTAAAGTCTGTTTTCTAACACTCTTACAGACACTTCTCTGTCCATCGGCCTGTCCTGCCGACTCTGGTGTGAGTGTGAAGTTGTGGCAAGAGGGGTTTCCCATTCCTATTTGACCTGGTGGACACCAGCTTTCCTAGGAAACTGCTGATGTTGCTGAGGAGGCAGCAGTATCAAAGCCCTTGTTGACGAAGGTACAACAAGCTGGGGAGGCTTTGGCATTTCTGCACAACGCTGCTCCCTGATTGTCACTCCAGACTCAGATTCTGAAAGAAGCAAAGCAAGCTAGAGGAAAACTGTATGTCCTGGTAATTTGTGTTTGTTTATTTTTTCGTTCTTCACTTGTAAGACAATCTAAGTCTTTAAACCATTTGTTTGAAAGCACAGCTTTATGGAAATGATTATGGGTGTGCTCCTTCACCTTGTTTGGAACCTGCTTAACCTCGCTTCAGCTATAGGACACCTATGCTCAAATTTATGCTTCCCGTGATAAAGCGGTGTTCTTTCGGTATTCTTTTCTGTGATGATTGCAGGTGAGTTTGAAAAGAGTTCTCAGTATAATTCTTCATTTCCCTTGCAGTATCCAAAACTCCGTATGACAGCGGATCTTCTCCTCTGATCCAAAAAGCTCCACAGGCCAAAAGAGAATTGAGATGAAGAAGGAAATAGAGACTGCAGACCGATATTTCCAACTACCACCCGTAAGTTTTGTGAATTTGTAAGCTTTCTTTCATTGCCCTTGTGGAAAGGAACTACTCAGCTGTTTCTAACCAAAATCTCTTTGTTGTCTTCTATTGACAGACACCACCCGGCTAGCCAAGCTAAACACTTGAAAATGCAAGTAGTGGGACTACTTCCAAACCGTGCTGCTGCTTCTAAGCAGAACTGCGATGTAGGTGGGGACACAGCAAGAGGACATGTCCAGGCCAGGGTGGAACTGAAAGGCACCTGTCTGAGCCACACAACAAAGTCAGTGATTCCCAGTCGGAGACCATTGCTCGACTAGTGACACAGCAGCTGGAGCACTTATGGTTGCTGCTGATGGGCTCCTGTGAATCAGCCAGGGACGTGAGCTATGAGAATGACTGAAGCGATTTGAAGTTACCTGAAAGAAAGAAGAGAGAAGAAGAAAAGAGGGGAAGGGAAGGGAAGGGGAGAGGAGGGAAGGGGAGAGGAGGGGAGGGGAACGGGAGGGGAGGGGAACGGGAGGGGAGGGGAGGGGAGGGGAGGGGAGGGGAGGGGAGGGGAGGGGAGGGGAACGGGAGGGGAGGGGAGGGGAGGGGAACGGGAGGGGAGGGGAGGGGAGGGCAGGGCAGGGCAGGGCAGGGGAGGGGAGGGGAGGGCAGGGCAGGGGAGGGCAGGGGAGGGGAGGGCAGGGGAGGGGATTGGACAGGAGGGGAGGGGAGGGGAGGGGCTGGGAGGGACAGGGAGGGCTGGGGAGGGCAGGGGAAGATAGTGTAAGGGAGGATAGGATAGGGTAGTGTAGCGTAGTGTAGCGTAGGGGAGTGTAGCAAAGGGGAGTGTAGGGGAGTGGAGTTTAGGGGAGTGTAGGGTAGGATAGGGGAGGGGAGGGGAGTGTAGGGGAGCGTAGGGCAGGGGAGCATAGGGTAATGTTGGGTAGTGTAGCAAAGGGGAGTGTAGGGTAGTATAGGGGAGGGGAGTATAGGGGTGTGTAGGGTAGGATAGGGGAGGGGAGTGTAGCAGAGTGTAGGGACAGGGAGCGTAGGGGAGGGGAGGGAAGGGAAAAGAGGGGATGGGAGGGGAAGGGAGGGACAGGGAGGGACAGGCAGGGCAGGGGAGGGCAGAGGAAGATAGTGTAAGGGAGGATAGGATAGGGTAGCGTAGCGTGGGAGAGTATAGGATGGTGTAGGGGAGTGGAGTTTAGGGCAGTGTAGGGTAGGATAGGGGAGGGGAGTGTAGCAGAGTGTAGGGACAGGGAGCGTAGGGGAGGGGGGTGGAGGGAAGGGAAAAGAGGGGATGGGAGGGGTGGGGAGTGCTACCATAAATAAAATTGCCAAATACATGACATTTTGGATCTGGAGCCAAATATTTGTGTTGCTGAAGGGATGCAAGACACAGACTCCCGATGCCTCTTGAACAGGAGGCGTTTATTGCCCTTTTTCACTACTACATGTACTCTCCCTGTAGCCCCACATGCTGTCCACGCGCCCAAATCTATCATACAGTTGGTCAGAGAGCCTCAGGCACGCGCCTGGAGCCAGCCAGCAATCGCCCCTTGCCCAAAGGTCCTCTTCAACACTGTAGCCAATTCTTGATCTCAGCCTTGCCCAAGTTTTGGTTTCTACCGCTTGTTTCCTCATTACCTCTAATTCAGGGACCTGCGAAACAGCGCGAAGCCACCTGCAAATTCCTTCCCCACATGTTGCCATTCATTCCACAAGCTGATTTATCGCTGCCATCCGCGCATTGCACAGGGCCATGAAAGGTTTGGCGTGCACAGAGGTGGCTGAGGATTTTCAGAAATAACTTGCCTTAAGAACTGCATCAAGACTTTTGCTGGAAGGCAAAAGATGGGGTGATTGATTAACACAGGGATGGCAGCTGAGCAAGGGAAGCATCTTCAAAACTTCCAAATATTTCCTGTATACAGAACTACAGCTCCTCTGCTCTCCGGTTAGGAGTTTCTGTCACCTGCTTAGGAAGCAGAAGCAGTAAAATGGGATTTAGAGGATGCAGCTGAAGCATCAGTGCCAGTTAGAGGAAACCATCAGTTTACGGGGTTTGAAGAGACTTTGACCGGTTTTCCAAGGAACATGTACTAGTGCTGTGTATATATACGTCTATACATATATATGCACCTGGCTTGTATCAGAAATAGAGTGGCCATCAGGACTAGGGAAGCCGTTGTCCCTCTGTGCTCGGCTCTGGTGAGGCCGCACCTCGAGCACTGTGTTCAGCGAAGACCTCGAGGTGCTGGAGCGTGTCCGGAGAAGGGCTCTGAAGCTTGTTAAGGGTTTAGAGAACAAGTCTTGTGAGGAGCGGCTGAGGGAGCTGGGGCTGTTCAGCCTGGAGAAAAGGAGGCTCGGGGGAGACCTTCCTGTGCTCTACAGTAAGCTTAAAGGAGGCTCCAGAGAGGTGGGGATCGCTCTCTTCTCCCAAGCCCCAATTCACAAGACAAGAACAAAAACCCTCAAGCTGTACCAGGGGAGGCTTAGGTTGGTTATTATGAAAAATTTCTTCACGGAAAGAGTTGCTCTGGTGGGTTTACGTGGCAAGGTGTTGGTAGCAGGGGGCCATAGGGGTGGCTTCTGTGAGAAGAAGCTTTTCTTCGATCCAGGAAGAACGGGATACATAAGGCCTGAAGACCGAGTTGCTTGACAACTTAGAGCGAGACGTATTGTTCAAAAGGAATGCAAAATGGAGACTTTTAAGTCATGGAACTTAAAGGATTGTTTGTTACCTTTTCTGATTGTACATACGTATAGGCATACTTGGGTTGAGTATGTAAAAGCGATGTTCTGTATACTTAGAATGTTTGATGTTTGTGTGTGCGTGTTGGTGGAGCGTAGACTCCCCGCACACCCAGCGCTGTTTACGTGCCTTTTATACCTTTTATAAATATTTGTTTTATAAATATTACAAAATTCAGATTGAGTTGAGACTTCGTTTATAACAAATTGGTGACCCCGACGTGATCTTCTTGGACTTTGGATCTGTGACCGGTAAAGGGAGGCGCCCCACATAGTGGCCCTTGCCGATAGCGGTACTAGAGTCCAAGAAGATTTTGAACGTAAGAAGCAAGTAAAGAACCAAGAGCTCTTATTTTGTGACCCGTAATTCTGCGCGCGAAGACCTGAACGAAGATACCGTTCGGTTGGGTGGATTCGGTTGTGTGATTGTGTGTCGGGGTGTAACTGAGACGGAATTTAGTTCTGAAGCTAAGAATTCGTGGGTGGGTTAACCACTTGCAAGACACCTCTAGACACAGGCACAGCCAAGGATTCGGAACCTCTTTGAGGGTTCCAGGGATTCGGAACTTATTTGAAGGTTCCAGGATGGGTCAGGTGAAAAGGGAGCCATAACAGGAACTTGAAGAAGTATATCAGGGCATAGCTACCCCTGTTGGATGCTAATTGTAGCGATTGAAATAATAGCTGAGAAATATACCTAGAGGATTGGTTATCTACTTTGATCAATCAAATTTGATGTGTGTGATGCTGCTAGTGACGATTATTATACGTCCTGTGGAAAAATGAGTTGGGTGAAATATTCTAGATATGGAATTCAAACAGTTGCTAAAAACTTCTTTATAAATCTTGCAGAGAATATTGCGATGGCATTCTCTCGTGGTTCAATTGGCCGTGGCCAAATTCGAAGACAAGACAAGAATTAACGATATTCAAAAGAAGAGGAGGGATTGTTATATATGGAGTGGTAATTTGTGTCGAGAAAATGGTTGATATTAATAAAGAAGGGGGAGATTTGGGAATGTGGCCATGGGGGTTGGAAAGCCGGGTGGTTGAGATAACATTAGACCCTTAACGATGAGGCCATCAGGAATATAAAAGTCCAGAGGGAACAAAGAAGGGTGATTCAGGAGACTCCATGCAGTCTCGGGTTGTGTGTTCTCCAGCCCTTAAGGCATGGATGTTTCTGGGTGTCTGCTGTTGTTGTTATATTCAAAGTTGTTTGACCAATGAAAAGTTGCTTTGAAAAGAACTGCTGTGGAGAGAAGGGTATAAGAGGGGAGCTTGCCCTCAAGATAAAAACAAACAAACAAACAAAAACATTTCAATACATCGTGTTGCCTTCCTTTATGTCATCAATAAAGAAGCAGAAAGAAGGAATGAAAAGGAACAGACTAGCAGAACAGAGACCAGGACGGGAACAGGCCCATTGATCGCCTCATGAAGACAGGTTCGGCCAAACTCAGCAAACCACTCAGAGAAGCTCGTACTGAAAGTCGCTGGAAATGGGCGCACCGGAGCTGGAGAGAAGCTCGAGCTGAGAGAAGCGGACCCGTGCACACAACTGCCCCTCGCTGGTAAGCAGCTGCGCATTATGGGGAATCATATATAAGTATAAATATTACAAAATTCAGATGGAGTTGAGACTTCATTTAGAACACTGTGGAGAGGCCCCTGGTGGAGCAGGCTGTCCTCCTGCAGCCCATGGGTTCCACACGGGGCAGATCTCCACACTGCAGCCCGTGGAGGAGCCCCCGGTGGAGCAGGTGGATGTGGCCTGGAGGAGGCTGCGGCCCATGGAGAGCCCCCGCAGGAGCAGGCCCCGGGCCGGAGCTGCAGCCCGTGGACAGGAGCCCACGCAGGAGCAGGGGGTCTGGGGGGAGCTGCCGCCCACGCGTGGGGGACCCGTGCTGGAGCAGTTTGCTCCTGGGGGAGGGATGGACCCCGTGGGATGGAGCCGTGTGGGAGCAGTGCTTGAGGAGCTGCTGCCTGTGGGCAGCCCATGTGGGATCAGCTGGGGAAGGGCGGCATCCCGTGGGAGGGACCCCGCGGGGAGCAGGGGCAGGGAGTGACCGACAAGGAGCGGCGGGGACAAAGCGTCGGGGACTGACCACAGCCCTCAGTCCCCTGTTTCCCTGCGCTGCTCTGGCGGAGGAGGTGGAAGAGGGCAGATGGGGAGAAGGCGTTTTTGGTTTCTTTCCTTTGTTTCTCACTTGTCTAGTTGGTAGTAGGCAATAAATCTTACTATCTCCCTATGCTGAGTCTTTGCCCGTCACGATAACTGTTGAGCGATCTCCCCGTCCTTATCTCAGCCCTTGAGCCATTTGCACCGTATTTTCTCCCCCTTTCCCTTTGAGGAGGGGGAGTGAGAGAGCGGCCGTGGTGGAACTCGGCTGCCCACCTGATCCAGACCACCGCAGTTGCAAAGGACTGGAAAAGTTTTCCGAAGAAACAAGATGTTTAACAAGGAAATGCATAGTTTCCTTATGAAGGCTTCCTTGATAATTGGGGTTATTTCATATTCCCAGCTCGGAGGAGGACAATTGTTGATTTGACCTTCTTTTTTCTTACATGGAAATAAAAGGTCAGCTGCCCTACAAGTACGGGCAACGTATCAGAATCAAGCTCTTTTTGTCTGTAATCCTTTCTCGAGGAAAAGATTTATCCCACACCTTCCACAGACGTAGGGGAGCAGAGAATAATTTTGGAACTACTCTAATTAAAGTCAGTTTGGGCATAGTGGTACTTCTCTAGCTGTTTCTGAGACATACGCATTAGCTACAGAGAGTGTTGTGCTGTCATTGTGAGGCGCCTGCGGTGATGACTTCAGAAACAGAACTGAATTATGTCAGCACAGCACTTTGGGAACAGCTGCCTCTGTGCACGTTTAGCTGGGAGGGACAGAGAAGGGTGCTGGATGTGATGAAACCACGTGAGGATTTGTGGATCCCACCTTGAGGTGCACAGAGAGGGCCCGTGCCCTTCTGTAAGTGTTTTGATGCCTGGCTGAGGAAAAAAAAGTGGGGGTTTTTTGTTAAGCATAAACAAGAGGCTTAAGAGTACCCCTGCCACGTTAAAATTCAGGACAGCAATGTACTTCATCACATGGGCTGGCCTGTTGAGTAGCGTCTCAGGCTGTGGTGTATGAAGATGCACTCCATCTGCTTTCAGGCTAGCACTTGCAGTGGGCAAGCTGCCTGACCTTAACATTTTTCATTTCATTTTTCACCTTAGTTTTCACCTGAGTTTTGCGTGTTCCCCACAATTCGTTCCTTCTTGGTCTTGGGGAAAAAAAAAATAAATAAATAAAAGGATTTCCTTTCCATTAATTACATGTTCTTAACTCGACAGATTCGGTTATTGGCCTGGAAGGCAAATATCTGGGCAGACTGTAAGACTTATGCTCGCAGCGTGGGACAGCTCTCGTAAAGGTGATTCAGGGTAGTTTCTGGAAAAAGAAGACATCAGATCTCCAAAACAGCTTTCTTTGTGCTAATGTAGGAAGAGCGAGTAAGAGTCAAGGTAAGAGTCCAGATACCGTAAGAAGCGGCAAGTGTGAAGGAAACTTCCTTCTGGCTGATACAGCTCCATATCTCGTGGTCAAGTATGAAGAGAGCAGTTCTAAGTTTCTTGGGGAGAGGAAAACGAAGAGAGTGGGAGATTGTACAAAGAAAAAAATGGGATTAGCTATTTCAGGGAATGCTAGTAACTGGAAAGAGAGGTTGGAAGAGTGCTTTAAGCCAAGACAGAAACTTTTTAAAAGTAAAACCTAGGAGTTGGATGAACCAAGAAATGAATACATTTTGATTATGGAGTTGTGTCCAGCGTTATCTTGGGAAATATGGTTTCCACATAAAATGTATCTGGCGCTTGAAGTTTTCCTAGCGCCCTTCTCTGTGTATTCCCTACTGCTTGGTAAGCGCTGAGGTCACACTGCAGACAGCAGCACGTCCTCTCCCCACTACTTAGCTGTCTGTTTTCACAACATGTCTAGCAACAGAATGGCTTTGACACAACTGCGCCTATGACCGAGTTCATTCAGCCTGGTGGACAAGGTAAAAGCTCCGGACAAGTGAAGGGGAGGGATGGACGTACAATATGATCACTTTAATCTCATTTCTCTAAGAATCCTCACTGAGAAAACAAAACAAACCAGAATGGAACAGAAGAGAACAAATGAAACAAGCAGCTAGCTTGCTGGAGACATTGTCTGGGAAACAGTGAAAACACTTGCAGACAAAAACATACCAAAGGACTAACTCTTTGAGCTTAATTCTAATCAAACAGCATAACCTCAAACTCCTGTTTATCTTCATAACAGGCTGGTACAGTAACATGTCACATTTGATGACTTTGCAGCATAGATGTCAGGAAGGCAGCTTGGGATCGCCTACTTCTACTTAGAGTTCAGTCTGAAGGGATGAGCAAGTAATTTTTCCTGGGTTGACGGGAATCTGTTCTAAAGTCTGTTTTCTAACACTCTTACAGACACTTCTCTGTCCATCGGCCTGTCCTGCCGACTCTGGTGTGAGTGTGAAGTTGTGGCAAGAGGGGTTTCCCATTCCTATTTGACCTGGTGGACACCAGCTTTCCTAGGAAACTGCTGATGTTGCTGAGGAGGCAGCAGTATCAAAGCCCTTGTTGACGAAGGTACAACAAGCTGGGGAGGCTTTGGCATTTCTGCACAACGCTGCTCCCTGATTGTCACTCCAGACTCAGATTCTGAAAGAAGCAAAGCAAGCTAGAGGAAAACTGTATGTCCTGGTAATTTGTGTTTGTTTATTTTTTCGTTCTTCACTTGTAAGACAATCTAAGTCTTTAAACCATTTGTTTGAAAGCACAGCTTTATGGAAATGATTATGGGTGTGCTCCTTCACCTTGTTTGGAACCTGCTTAACCTCGCTTCAGCTATAGGACACCTATGCTCAAATTTATGCTTCCCGTGATAAAGCGGTGTTCTTTCGGTATTCTTTTCTGTGATGATTGCAGGTGAGTTTGAAAAGAGTTCTCAGTATAATTCTTCATTTCCCTTGCAGTATCCAAAACTCCGTATGACAGCGGATCTTCTCCTCTGATCCAAAAAGCTCCACAGGCCAAAAGAGAATTGAGATGAAGAAGGAAATAGAGACTGCAGACCGATATTTCCAACTACCACCCGTAAGTTTTGTGAATTTGTAAGCTTTCTTTCATTGCCCTTGTGGAAAGGAACTACTCAGCTGTTTCTAACCAAAATCTCTTTGTTGTCTTCTATTGACAGACACCACCCGGCTAGCCAAGCTAAACACTTGAAAATGCAAGTAGTGGGACTACTTCCAAACCGTGCTGCTGCTTCTAAGCAGAACTGCGATGTAGGTGGGGACACAGCAAGAGGACATGTCCAGGCCAGGGTGGAACTGAAAGGCACCTGTCTGAGCCACACAACAAAGTCAGTGATTCCCAGTCGGAGACCATTGCTCGACTAGTGACACAGCAGCTGGAGCACTTATGGTTGCTGCTGATGGGCTCCTGTGAATCAGCCAGGGACGTGAGCTATGAGAATGACTGAAGCGATTTGAAGTTACCTGAAAGAAAGAAGAGAGAAGAAGAAAAGAGGGGAAGGGAAGGGAAGGGGAGAGGAGGGAAGGGGAGAGGAGGGGAGGGGAACGGGAGGGGAGGGGAACGGGAGGGGAGGGGAGGGGAGGGGAGGGGAGGGGAGGGGAGGGGAGGGGAACGGGAGGGGAGGGGAGGGGAGGGGAACGGGAGGGGAGGGGAGGGGAGGGCAGGGCAGGGCAGGGCAGGGGAGGGGAGGGGAGGGCAGGGCAGGGGAGGGCAGGGGAGGGGAGGGCAGGGGAGGGGATTGGACAGGAGGGGAGGGGAGGGGAGGGGCTGGGAGGGACAGGGAGGGCTGGGGAGGGCAGGGGAAGATAGTGTAAGGGAGGATAGGATAGGGTAGTGTAGCGTAGTGTAGCGTAGGGGAGTGTAGCAAAGGGGAGTGTAGGGGAGTGGAGTTTAGGGGAGTGTAGGGTAGGATAGGGGAGGGGAGGGGAGTGTAGGGGAGCGTAGGGCAGGGGAGCATAGGGTAATGTTGGGTAGTGTAGCAAAGGGGAGTGTAGGGTAGTATAGGGGAGGGGAGTATAGGGGTGTGTAGGGTAGGATAGGGGAGGGGAGTGTAGCAGAGTGTAGGGACAGGGAGCGTAGGGGAGGGGAGGGAAGGGAAAAGAGGGGATGGGAGGGGAAGGGAGGGACAGGGAGGGACAGGCAGGGCAGGGGAGGGCAGAGGAAGATAGTGTAAGGGAGGATAGGATAGGGTAGCGTAGCGTGGGAGAGTATAGGATGGTGTAGGGGAGTGGAGTTTAGGGCAGTGTAGGGTAGGATAGGGGAGGGGAGTGTAGCAGAGTGTAGGGACAGGGAGCGTAGGGGAGGGGGGTGGAGGGAAGGGAAAAGAGGGGATGGGAGGG
The DNA here is from genome assembly GCF_965140915.1 of Aythya marila. NCBI lineage: Eukaryota > Metazoa > Chordata > Aves > Anseriformes > Anatidae > Aythya > Aythya marila. The sequence continues at coordinate 14,544 of NW_028137173.1, read as the reverse complement.
GTGGGGAGTGCTACCATAAATAAAATTGCCAAATACATGACATTTTGGATCTGGAGCCAAATATTTGTGTTGCTGAAGGGATGCAAGACACAGACTCCCGATGCCTCTTGAACAGGAGGCGTTTATTGCCCTTTTTCACTACTACATGTACTCTCCCTGTAGCCCCACATGCTGTCCACGCGCCCAAATCTATCATACAGTTGGTCAGAGAGCCTCAGGCACGCGCCTGGAGCCAGCCAGCAATCGCCCCTTGCCCAAAGGTCCTCTTCAACACTGTAGCCAATTCTTGATCTCAGCCTTGCCCAAGTTTTGGTTTCTACCGCTTGTTTCCTCATTACCTCTAATTCAGGGACCTGCGAAACAGCGCGAAGCCACCTGCAAATTCCTTCCCCACATGTTGCCATTCATTCCACAAGCTGATTTATCGCTGCCATCCGCGCATTGCACAGGGCCATGAAAGGTTTGGCGTGCACAGAGGTGGCTGAGGATTTTCAGAAATAACTTGCCTTAAGAACTGCATCAAGACTTTTGCTGGAAGGCAAAAGATGGGGTGATTGATTAACACAGGGATGGCAGCTGAGCAAGGGAAGCATCTTCAAAACTTCCAAATATTTCCTGTATACAGAACTACAGCTCCTCTGCTCTCCGGTTAGGAGTTTCTGTCACCTGCTTAGGAAGCAGAAGCAGTAAAATGGGATTTAGAGGATGCAGCTGAAGCATCAGTGCCAGTTAGAGGAAACCATCAGTTTACGGGGTTTGAAGAGACTTTGACCGGTTTTCCAAGGAACATGTACTAGTGCTGTGTATATATACGTCTATACATATATATGCACCTGGCTTGTATCAGAAATAGAGTGGCCATCAGGACTAGGGAAGCCGTTGTCCCTCTGTGCTCGGCTCTGGTGAGGCCGCACCTCGAGCACTGTGTTCAGCGAAGACCTCGAGGTGCTGGAGCGTGTCCGGAGAAGGGCTCTGAAGCTTGTTAAGGGTTTAGAGAACAAGTCTTGTGAGGAGCGGCTGAGGGAGCTGGGGCTGTTCAGCCTGGAGAAAAGGAGGCTCGGGGGAGACCTTCCTGTGCTCTACAGTAAGCTTAAAGGAGGCTCCAGAGAGGTGGGGATCGCTCTCTTCTCCCAAGCCCCAATTCACAAGACAAGAACAAAAACCCTCAAGCTGTACCAGGGGAGGCTTAGGTTGGTTATTATGAAAAATTTCTTCACGGAAAGAGTTGCTCTGGTGGGTTTACGTGGCAAGGTGTTGGTAGCAGGGGGCCATAGGGGTGGCTTCTGTGAGAAGAAGCTTTTCTTCGATCCAGGAAGAACGGGATACATAAGGCCTGAAGACCGAGTTGCTTGACAACTTAGAGCGAGACGTATTGTTCAAAAGGAATGCAAAATGGAGACTTTTAAGTCATGGAACTTAAAGGATTGTTTGTTACCTTTTCTGATTGTACATACGTATAGGCATACTTGGGTTGAGTATGTAAAAGCGATGTTCTGTATACTTAGAATGTTTGATGTTTGTGTGTGCGTGTTGGTGGAGCGTAGACTCCCCGCACACCCAGCGCTGTTTACGTGCCTTTTATACCTTTTATAAATATTTGTTTTATAAATATTACAAAATTCAGATTGAGTTGAGACTTCGTTTATAACAAATTGGTGACCCCGACGTGATCTTCTTGGACTTTGGATCTGTGACCGGTAAAGGGAGGCGCCCCACATAGTGGCCCTTGCCGATAGCGGTACTAGAGTCCAAGAAGATTTTGAACGTAAGAAGCAAGTAAAGAACCAAGAGCTCTTATTTTGTGACCCGTAATTCTGCGCGCGAAGACCTGAACGAAGATACCGTTCGGTTGGGTGGATTCGGTTGTGTGATTGTGTGTCGGGGTGTAACTGAGACGGAATTTAGTTCTGAAGCTAAGAATTCGTGGGTGGGTTAACCACTTGCAAGACACCTCTAGACACAGGCACAGCCAAGGATTCGGAACCTCTTTGAGGGTTCCAGGGATTCGGAACTTATTTGAAGGTTCCAGGATGGGTCAGGTGAAAAGGGAGCCATAACAGGAACTTGAAGAAGTATATCAGGGCATAGCTACCCCTGTTGGATGCTAATTGTAGCGATTGAAATAATAGCTGAGAAATATACCTAGAGGATTGGTTATCTACTTTGATCAATCAAATTTGATGTGTGTGATGCTGCTAGTGACGATTATTATACGTCCTGTGGAAAAATGAGTTGGGTGAAATATTCTAGATATGGAATTCAAACAGTTGCTAAAAACTTCTTTATAAATCTTGCAGAGAATATTGCGATGGCATTCTCTCGTGGTTCAATTGGCCGTGGCCAAATTCGAAGACAAGACAAGAATTAACGATATTCAAAAGAAGAGGAGGGATTGTTATATATGGAGTGGTAATTTGTGTCGAGAAAATGGTTGATATTAATAAAGAAGGGGGAGATTTGGGAATGTGGCCATGGGGGTTGGAAAGCCGGGTGGTTGAGATAACATTAGACCCTTAACGATGAGGCCATCAGGAATATAAAAGTCCAGAGGGAACAAAGAAGGGTGATTCAGGAGACTCCATGCAGTCTCGGGTTGTGTGTTCTCCAGCCCTTAAGGCATGGATGTTTCTGGGTGTCTGCTGTTGTTGTTATATTCAAAGTTGTTTGACCAATGAAAAGTTGCTTTGAAAAGAACTGCTGTGGAGAGAAGGGTATAAGAGGGGAGCTTGCCCTCAAGATAAAAACAAACAAACAAACAAAAACATTTCAATACATCGTGTTGCCTTCCTTTATGTCATCAATAAAGAAGCAGAAAGAAGGAATGAAAAGGAACAGACTAGCAGAACAGAGACCAGGACGGGAACAGGCCCATTGATCGCCTCATGAAGACAGGTTCGGCCAAACTCAGCAAACCACTCAGAGAAGCTCGTACTGAAAGTCGCTGGAAATGGGCGCACCGGAGCTGGAGAGAAGCTCGAGCTGAGAGAAGCGGACCCGTGCACACAACTGCCCCTCGCTGGTAAGCAGCTGCGCATTATGGGGAATCATATATAAGTATAAATATTACAAAATTCAGATGGAGTTGAGACTTCATTTAGAACACTGTGGAGAGGCCCCTGGTGGAGCAGGCTGTCCTCCTGCAGCCCATGGGTTCCACACGGGGCAGATCTCCACACTGCAGCCCGTGGAGGAGCCCCCGGTGGAGCAGGTGGATGTGGCCTGGAGGAGGCTGCGGCCCATGGAGAGCCCCCGCAGGAGCAGGCCCCGGGCCGGAGCTGCAGCCCGTGGACAGGAGCCCACGCAGGAGCAGGGGGTCTGGGGGGAGCTGCCGCCCACGCGTGGGGGACCCGTGCTGGAGCAGTTTGCTCCTGGGGGAGGGATGGACCCCGTGGGATGGAGCCGTGTGGGAGCAGTGCTTGAGGAGCTGCTGCCTGTGGGCAGCCCATGTGGGATCAGCTGGGGAAGGGCGGCATCCCGTGGGAGGGACCCCGCGGGGAGCAGGGGCAGGGAGTGACCGACAAGGAGCGGCGGGGACAAAGCGTCGGGGACTGACCACAGCCCTCAGTCCCCTGTTTCCCTGCGCTGCTCTGGCGGAGGAGGTGGAAGAGGGCAGATGGGGAGAAGGCGTTTTTGGTTTCTTTCCTTTGTTTCTCACTTGTCTAGTTGGTAGTAGGCAATAAATCTTACTATCTCCCTATGCTGAGTCTTTGCCCGTCACGATAACTGTTGAGCGATCTCCCCGTCCTTATCTCAGCCCTTGAGCCATTTGCACCGTATTTTCTCCCCCTTTCCCTTTGAGGAGGGGGAGTGAGAGAGCGGCCGTGGTGGAACTCGGCTGCCCACCTGATCCAGACCACCGCAGTTGCAAAGGACTGGAAAAGTTTTCCGAAGAAACAAGATGTTTAACAAGGAAATGCATAGTTTCCTTATGAAGGCTTCCTTGATAATTGGGGTTATTTCATATTCCCAGCTCGGAGGAGGACAATTGTTGATTTGACCTTCTTTTTTCTTACATGGAAATAAAAGGTCAGCTGCCCTACAAGTACGGGCAACGTATCAGAATCAAGCTCTTTTTGTCTGTAATCCTTTCTCGAGGAAAAGATTTATCCCACACCTTCCACAGACGTAGGGGAGCAGAGAATAATTTTGGAACTACTCTAATTAAAGTCAGTTTGGGCATAGTGGTACTTCTCTAGCTGTTTCTGAGACATACGCATTAGCTACAGAGAGTGTTGTGCTGTCATTGTGAGGCGCCTGCGGTGATGACTTCAGAAACAGAACTGAATTATGTCAGCACAGCACTTTGGGAACAGCTGCCTCTGTGCACGTTTAGCTGGGAGGGACAGAGAAGGGTGCTGGATGTGATGAAACCACGTGAGGATTTGTGGATCCCACCTTGAGGTGCACAGAGAGGGCCCGTGCCCTTCTGTAAGTGTTTTGATGCCTGGCTGAGGAAAAAAAAGTGGGGGTTTTTTGTTAAGCATAAACAAGAGGCTTAAGAGTACCCCTGCCACGTTAAAATTCAGGACAGCAATGTACTTCATCACATGGGCTGGCCTGTTGAGTAGCGTCTCAGGCTGTGGTGTATGAAGATGCACTCCATCTGCTTTCAGGCTAGCACTTGCAGTGGGCAAGCTGCCTGACCTTAACATTTTTCATTTCATTTTTCACCTTAGTTTTCACCTGAGTTTTGCGTGTTCCCCACAATTCGTTCCTTCTTGGTCTTGGGGAAAAAAAAAATAAATAAATAAAAGGATTTCCTTTCCATTAATTACATGTTCTTAACTCGACAGATTCGGTTATTGGCCTGGAAGGCAAATATCTGGGCAGACTGTAAGACTTATGCTCGCAGCGTGGGACAGCTCTCGTAAAGGTGATTCAGGGTAGTTTCTGGAAAAAGAAGACATCAGATCTCCAAAACAGCTTTCTTTGTGCTAATGTAGGAAGAGCGAGTAAGAGTCAAGGTAAGAGTCCAGATACCGTAAGAAGCGGCAAGTGTGAAGGAAACTTCCTTCTGGCTGATACAGCTCCATATCTCGTGGTCAAGTATGAAGAGAGCAGTTCTAAGTTTCTTGGGGAGAGGAAAACGAAGAGAGTGGGAGATTGTACAAAGAAAAAAATGGGATTAGCTATTTCAGGGAATGCTAGTAACTGGAAAGAGAGGTTGGAAGAGTGCTTTAAGCCAAGACAGAAACTTTTTAAAAGTAAAACCTAGGAGTTGGATGAACCAAGAAATGAATACATTTTGATTATGGAGTTGTGTCCAGCGTTATCTTGGGAAATATGGTTTCCACATAAAATGTATCTGGCGCTTGAAGTTTTCCTAGCGCCCTTCTCTGTGTATTCCCTACTGCTTGGTAAGCGCTGAGGTCACACTGCAGACAGCAGCACGTCCTCTCCCCACTACTTAGCTGTCTGTTTTCACAACATGTCTAGCAACAGAATGGCTTTGACACAACTGCGCCTATGACCGAGTTCATTCAGCCTGGTGGACAAGGTAAAAGCTCCGGACAAGTGAAGGGGAGGGATGGACGTACAATATGATCACTTTAATCTCATTTCTCTAAGAATCCTCACTGAGAAAACAAAACAAACCAGAATGGAACAGAAGAGAACAAATGAAACAAGCAGCTAGCTTGCTGGAGACATTGTCTGGGAAACAGTGAAAACACTTGCAGACAAAAACATACCAAAGGACTAACTCTTTGAGCTTAATTCTAATCAAACAGCATAACCTCAAACTCCTGTTTATCTTCATAACAGGCTGGTACAGTAACATGTCACATTTGATGACTTTGCAGCATAGATGTCAGGAAGGCAGCTTGGGATCGCCTACTTCTACTTAGAGTTCAGTCTGAAGGGATGAGCAAGTAATTTTTCCTGGGTTGACGGGAATCTGTTCTAAAGTCTGTTTTCTAACACTCTTACAGACACTTCTCTGTCCATCGGCCTGTCCTGCCGACTCTGGTGTGAGTGTGAAGTTGTGGCAAGAGGGGTTTCCCATTCCTATTTGACCTGGTGGACACCAGCTTTCCTAGGAAACTGCTGATGTTGCTGAGGAGGCAGCAGTATCAAAGCCCTTGTTGACGAAGGTACAACAAGCTGGGGAGGCTTTGGCATTTCTGCACAACGCTGCTCCCTGATTGTCACTCCAGACTCAGATTCTGAAAGAAGCAAAGCAAGCTAGAGGAAAACTGTATGTCCTGGTAATTTGTGTTTGTTTATTTTTTCGTTCTTCACTTGTAAGACAATCTAAGTCTTTAAACCATTTGTTTGAAAGCACAGCTTTATGGAAATGATTATGGGTGTGCTCCTTCACCTTGTTTGGAACCTGCTTAACCTCACTTCAGCTATAGGACACCTATGCTCAAATTTATGCTTCCCGTGATAAAGCGGTGTTCTTTCGGTATTCTTTTCTGTGATGATTGCAGGTGAGTTTGAAAAGAGTTCTCAGTATAATTCTTCATTTCCCTTGCAGTATCCAAAACTCCGTATGACAGCGGATCTTCTCCTCTGATCCAAAAAGCTCCACAGGCCAAAAGAGAATTGAGATGAAGAAGGAAATAGAGACTGCAGACCGATATTTCCAACTACCACCCGTAAGTTTTGTGAATTTGTAAGCTTTCTTTCATTGCCCTTGTGGAAAGGAACTACTCAGCTGTTTCTAACCAAAATCTCTTTGTTGTCTTCTATTGACAGACACCACCCGGCTAGCCAAGCTAAACACTTGAAAATGCAAGTAGTGGGACTACTTCCAAACCGTGCTGCTGCTTCTAAGCAGAACTGCGATGTAGGTGGGGACACAGCAAGAGGACATGTCCAGGCCAGGGTGGAACTGAAAGGCACCTGTCTGAGCCACACAACAAAGTCAGTGATTCCCAGTCGGAGACCATTGCTCGACTAGTGACACAGCAGCTGGAGCACTTATGGTTGCTGCTGATGGGCTCCTGTGAATCAGCCAGGGACGTGAGCTATGAGAATGACTGAAGCGATTTGAAGTTACCTGAAAGAAAGAAGAGAGAAGAAGAAAAGAGGGGAAGGGAAGGGAAGGGGAGAGGAGGGAAGGGGAGAGGAGGGGAGGGGAACGGGAGGGGAGGGGAACGGGAGGGGAGGGGAGGGGAGGGGAGGGGAGGGGAGGGGAGGGGAGGGGAGGGGAGGGCAGGGCAGGGCAGGGCAGGGGAGGGGAGGGGAGGGCAGGGCAGGGGAGGGCAGGGGAGGGGAGGGCAGGGGAGGGGATTGGACAGGAGGGGAGGGGAGGGGAGGGGCTGGGAGGGACAGGGAGGGCTGGGGAGGGCAGGGGAAGATAGTGTAAGGGAGGATAGGATAGGGTAGTGTAGCGTAGTGTAGCGTAGGGGAGTGTAGCAAAGGGGAGTGTAGGGGAGTGGAGTTTAGGGGAGTGTAGGGTAGGATAGGGGAGGGGAGGGGAGTGTAGGGGAGCGTAGGGCAGGGGAGCATAGGGTAATGTTGGGTAGTGTAGCAAAGGGGAGTGTAGGGTAGTATAGGGGAGGGGAGTATAGGGGTGTGTAGGGTAGGATAGGGGAGGGGAGTGTAGCAGAGTGTAGGGACAGGGAGCGTAGGGGAGGGGAGGGAAGGGAAAAGAGGGGATGGGAGGGGAAGGGAGGGACAGGGAGGGACAGGCAGGGCAGGGGAGGGCAGAGGAAGATAGTGTAAGGGAGGATAGGATAGGGTAGCGTAGCGTGGGAGAGTATAGGATGGTGTAGGGGAGTGGAGTTTAGGGCAGTGTAGGGTAGGATAGGGGAGGGGAGTGTAGCAGAGTGTAGGGACAGGGAGCGTAGGGGAGGGGGGTGGAGGGAAGGGAAAAGAGGGGATGGGAGGGGTGGGGAGTGCTACCATAAATAAAATTGCCAAATACATGACATTTTGGATCTGGAGCCAAATATTTGTGTTGCTGAAGGGATGCAAGACACAGACTCCCGATGCCTCTTGAACAGGAGGCGTTTATTGCCCTTTTTCACTACTACATGTACTCTCCCTGTAGCCCCACATGCTGTCCACGCGCCCAAATCTATCATACAGTTGGTCAGAGAGCCTCAGGCACGCGCCTGGAGCCAGCCAGCAATCGCCCCTTGCCCAAAGGTCCTCTTCAACACTGTAGCCAATTCTTGATCTCAGCCTTGCCCAAGTTTTGGTTTCTACCGCTTGTTTCCTCATTACCTCTAATTCAGGGACCTGCGAAACAGCGCGAAGCCACCTGCAAATTCCTTCCCCACATGTTGCCATTCATTCCACAAGCTGATTTATCGCTGCCATCCGCGCATTGCACAGGGCCATGAAAGGTTTGGCGTGCACAGAGGTGGCTGAGGATTTTCAGAAATAACTTGCCTTAAGAACTGCATCAAGACTTTTGCTGGAAGGCAAAAGATGGGGTGATTGATTAACACAGGGATGGCAGCTGAGCAAGGGAAGCATCTTCAAAACTTCCAAATATTTCCTGTATACAGAACTACAGCTCCTCTGCTCTCCGGTTAGGAGTTTCTGTCACCTGCTTAGGAAGCAGAAGCAGTAAAATGGGATTTAGAGGATGCAGCTGAAGCATCAGTGCCAGTTAGAGGAAACCATCAGTTTACGGGGTTTGAAGAGACTTTGACCGGTTTTCCAAGGAACATGTACTAGTGCTGTGTATATATACGTCTATACATATATATGCACCTGGCTTGTATCAGAAATAGAGTGGCCATCAGGACTAGGGAAGCCGTTGTCCCTCTGTGCTCGGCTCTGGTGAGGCCGCACCTCGAGCACTGTGTTCAGCGAAGACCTCGAGGTGCTGGAGCGTGTCCGGAGAAGGGCTCTGAAGCTTGTTAAGGGTTTAGAGAACAAGTCTTGTGAGGAGCGGCTGAGGGAGCTGGGGCTGTTCAGCCTGGAGAAAAGGAGGCTCGGGGGAGACCTTCCTGTGCTCTACAGTAAGCTTAAAGGAGGCTCCAGAGAGGTGGGGATCGCTCTCTTCTCCCAAGCCCCAATTCACAAGACAAGAACAAAAACCCTCAAGCTGTACCAGGGGAGGCTTAGGTTGGTTATTATGAAAAATTTCTTCACGGAAAGAGTTGCTCTGGTGGGTTTACGTGGCAAGGTGTTGGTAGCAGGGGGCCATAGGGGTGGCTTCTGTGAGAAGAAGCTTTTCTTCGATCCAGGAAGAACGGGATACATAAGGCCTGAAGACCGAGTTGCTTGACAACTTAGAGCGAGACGTATTGTTCAAAAGGAATGCAAAATGGAGACTTTTAAGTCATGGAACTTAAAGGATTGTTTGTTACCTTTTCTGATTGTACATACGTATAGGCATACTTGGGTTGAGTATGTAAAAGCGATGTTCTGTATACTTAGAATGTTTGATGTTTGTGTGTGCGTGTTGGTGGAGCGTAGACTCCCCGCACACCCAGCGCTGTTTACGTGCCTTTTATACCTTTTATAAATATTTGTTTTATAAATATTACAAAATTCAGATTGAGTTGAGACTTCGTTTATAACAAATTGGTGACCCCGACGTGATCTTCTTGGACTTTGGATCTGTGACCGGTAAAGGGAGGCGCCCCACATAGTGGCCCTTGCCGATAGCGGTACTAGAGTCCAAGAAGATTTTGAACGTAAGAAGCAAGTAAAGAACCAAGAGCTCTTATTTTGTGACCCGTAATTCTGCGCGCGAAGACCTGAACGAAGATACCGTTCGGTTGGGTGGATTCGGTTGTGTGATTGTGTGTCGGGGTGTAACTGAGACGGAATTTAGTTCTGAAGCTAAGAATTCGTGGGTGGGTTAACCACTTGCAAGACACCTCTAGACACAGGCACAGCCAAGGATTCGGAACCTCTTTGAGGGTTCCAGGGATTCGGAACTTATTTGAAGGTTCCAGGATGGGTCAGGTGAAAAGGGAGCCATAACAGGAACTTGAAGAAGTATATCAGGGCATAGCTACCCCTGTTGGATGCTAATTGTAGCGATTGAAATAATAGCTGAGAAATATACCTAGAGGATTGGTTATCTACTTTGATCAATCAAATTTGATGTGTGTGATGCTGCTAGTGACGATTATTATACGTCCTGTGGAAAAATGAGTTGGGTGAAATATTCTAGATATGGAATTCAAACAGTTGCTAAAAACTTCTTTATAAATCTTGCAGAGAATATTGCGATGGCATTCTCTCGTGGTTCAATTGGCCGTGGCCAAATTCGAAGACAAGACAAGAATTAACGATATTCAAAAGAAGAGGAGGGATTGTTATATATGGAGTGGTAATTTGTGTCGAGAAAATGGTTGATATTAATAAAGAAGGGGGAGATTTGGGAATGTGGCCATGGGGGTTGGAAAGCCGGGTGGTTGAGATAACATTAGACCCTTAACGATGAGGCCATCAGGAATATAAAAGTCCAGAGGGAACAAAGAAGGGTGATTCAGGAGACTCCATGCAGTCTCGGGTTGTGTGTTCTCCAGCCCTTAAGGCATGGATGTTTCTGGGTGTCTGCTGTTGTTGTTATATTCAAAGTTGTTTGACCAATGAAAAGTTGCTTTGAAAAGAACTGCTGTGGAGAGAAGGGTATAAGAGGGGAGCTTGCCCTCAAGATAAAAACAAACAAACAAACAAAAACATTTCAATACATCGTGTTGCCTTCCTTTATGTCATCAATAAAGAAGCAGAAAGAAGGAATGAAAAGGAACAGACTAGCAGAACAGAGACCAGGACGGGAACAGGCCCATTGATCGCCTCATGAAGACAGGTTCGGCCAAACTCAGCAAACCACTCAGAGAAGCTCGTACTGAAAGTCGCTGGAAATGGGCGCACCGGAGCTGGAGAGAAGCTCGAGCTGAGAGAAGCGGACCCGTGCACACAACTGCCCCTCGCTGGTAAGCAGCTGCGCATTATGGGGAATCATATATAAGTATAAATATTACAAAATTCAGATGGAGTTGAGACTTCATTTAGAACACTGTGGAGAGGCCCCTGGTGGAGCAGGCTGTCCTCCTGCAGCCCATGGGTTCCACACGGGGCAGATCTCCACACTGCAGCCCGTGGAGGAGCCCCCGGTGGAGCAGGTGGATGTGGCCTGGAGGAGGCTGCGGCCCATGGAGAGCCCCCGCAGGAGCAGGCCCCGGGCCGGAGCTGCAGCCCGTGGACAGGAGCCCACGCAGGAGCAGGGGGTCTGGGGGGAGCTGCCGCCCACGCGTGGGGGACCCGTGCTGGAGCAGTTTGCTCCTGGGGGAGGGATGGACCCCGTGGGATGGAGCCGTGTGGGAGCAGTGCTTGAGGAGCTGCTGCCTGTGGGCAGCCCATGTGGGATCAGCTGGGGAAGGGCGGCATCCCGTGGGAGGGACCCCGCGGGGAGCAGGGGCAGGGAGTGACCGACAAGGAGCGGCGGGGACAAAGCGTCGGGGACTGACCACAGCCCTCAGTCCCCTGTTTCCCTGCGCTGCTCTGGCGGAGGAGGTGGAAGAGGGCAGATGGGGAGAAGGCGTTTTTGGTTTCTTTCCTTTGTTTCTCACTTGTCTAGTTGGTAGTAGGCAATAAATCTTACTATCTCCCTATGCTGAGTCTTTGCCCGTCACGATAACTGTTGAGCGATCTCCCCGTCCTTATCTCAGCCCTTGAGCCATTTGCACCGTATTTTCTCCCCCTTTCCCTTTGAGGAGGGGGAGTGAGAGAGCGGCCGTGGTGGAACTCGGCTGCCCACCTGATCCAGACCACCGCAGTTGCAAAGGACTGGAAAAGTTTTCCGAAGAAACAAGATGTTTAACAAGGAAATGCATAGTTTCCTTATGAAGGCTTCCTTGATAATTGGGGTTATTTCATATTCCCAGCTCGGAGGAGGACAATTGTTGATTTGACCTTCTTTTTTCTTACATGGAAATAAAAGGTCAGCTGCCCTACAAGTACGGGCAACGTATCAGAATCAAGCTCTTTTTGTCTGTAATCCTTTCTCGAGGAAAAGATTTATCCCACACCTTCCACAGACGTAGGGGAGCAGAGAATAATTTTGGAACTACTCTAATTAAAGTCAGTTTGGGCATAGTGGTACTTCTCTAGCTGTTTCTGAGACATACGCATTAGCTACAGAGAGTGTTGTGCTGTCATTGTGAGGCGCCTGCGGTGATGACTTCAGAAACAGAACTGAATTATGTCAGCACAGCACTTTGGGAACAGCTGCCTCTGTGCACGTTTAGCTGGGAGGGACAGAGAAGGGTGCTGGATGTGATGAAACCACGTGAGGATTTGTGGATCCCACCTTGAGGTGCACAGAGAGGGCCCGTGCCCTTCTGTAAGTGTTTTGATGCCTGGCTGAGGAAAAAAAAGTGGGGGTTTTTTGTTAAGCATAAACAAGAGGCTTAAGAGTACCCCTGCCACGTTAAAATTCAGGACAGCAATGTACTTCATCACATGGGCTGGCCTGTTGAGTAGCGTCTCAGGCTGTGGTGTATGAAGATGCACTCCATCTGCTTTCAGGCTAGCACTTGCAGTGGGCAAGCTGCCTGACCTTAACATTTTTCATTTCATTTTTCACCTGAGTTTTCACCTGAGTTTTGCGTGTTCCCCACAATTCGTTCCTTCTTGGTCTTGGGGAAAAAAAAAATAAATAAATAAAAGGATTTCCTTTCCATTAATTACATGTTCTTAACTCGACAGATTCGGTTATTGGCCTGGAAGGCAAATATCTGGGCAGACTGTAAGACTTATGCTCGCAGCGTGGGACAGCTCTCGTAAAGGTGATTCAGGGTAGTTTCTGGAAAAAGAAGACATCAGATCTCCAAAACAGCTTTCTTTGTGCTAATGTAGGAAGAGCGAGTAAGAGTCAAGGTAAGAGTCCAGATACCGTAAGAAGCGGCAAGTGTGAAGGAAACTTCCTTCTGGCTGATACAGCTCCATATCTCGTGGTCAAGTATGAAGAGAGCAGTTCTAAGTTTCTTGGGGAGAGGAAAACGAAGAGAGTGGGAGATTGTACAAAGAAAAAAATGGGATTAGCTATTTCAGGGAATGCTAGTAACTGGAAAGAGAGGTTGGAAGAGTGCTTTAAGCCAAGACAGAAACTTTTTAAAAGTAAAACCTAGGAGTTGGATGAACCAAGAAATGAATACATTTTGATTATGGAGTTGTGTCCAGCGTTATCTTGGGAAATATGGTTTCCACATAAAATGTATCTGGCGCTTGAAGTTTTCCTAGCGCCCTTCTCTGTGTATTCCCTACTGCTTGGTAAGCGCTGAGGTCACACTGCAGACAGCAGCACGTCCTCTCCCCACTACTTAGCTGTCTGTTTTCACAACATGTCTAGCAACAGAATGGCTTTGACACAACTGCGCCTATGACCGAGTTCATTCAGCCTGGTGGACAAGGTAAAAGCTCCGGACAAGTGAAGGGGAGGGATGGACGTACAATATGATCACTTTAATCTCATTTCTCTAAGAATCCTCACTGAGAAAACAAAACAAACCAGAATGGAACAGAAGAGAACAAATGAAACAAGCAGCTAGCTTGCTGGAGACATTGTCTGGGAAACAGTGAAAACACTTGCAGACAAAAACATACCAAAGGACTAACTCTTTGAGCTTAATTCTAATCAAACAGCATAACCTCAAACTCCTGTTTATCTTCATAACAGGCTGGTACAGTAACATGTCACATTTGATGACTTTGCAGCATAGATGTCAGGAAGGCAGCTTGGGATCGCCTACTTCTACTTAGAGTTCAGTCTGAAGGGATGAGCAAGTAATTTTTCCTGGGTTGACGGGAATCTGTTCTAAAGTCTGTTTTCTAACACTCTTACAGACACTTCTCTGTCCATCGGCCTGTCCTGCCGACTCTGGTGTGAGTGTGAAGTTGTGGCAAGAGGGGTTTCCCATTCCTATTTGACCTGGTGGACACCAGCTTTCCTAGGAAACTGCTGATGTTGCTGAGGAGGCAGCAGTATCAAAGCCCTTGTTGACGAAGGTACAACAAGCTGGGGAGGCTTTGGCATTTCTGCACAACGCTGCTCCCTGATTGTCACTCCAGACTCAGATTCTGAAAGAAGCAAAGCAAGCTAGAGGAAAACTGTATGTCCTGGTAATTTGTGTTTGTTTATTTTTTCGTTCTTCACTTGTAAGACAATCTAAGTCTTTAAACCATTTGTTTGAAAGCACAGCTTTATGGAAATGATTATGGGTGTGCTCCTTCACCTTGTTTGGAACCTGCTTAACCTCGCTTCAGCTATAGGACACCTATGCTCAAATTTATGCTTCCCGTGATAAAGCGGTGTTCTTTCGGTATTCTTTTCTGTGATGATTGCAGGTGAGTTTGAAAAGAGTTCTCAGTATAATTCTTCATTTCCCTTGCAGTATCCAAAACTCCGTATGACAGCGGATCTTCTCCTCTGATCCAAAAAGCTCCACAGGCCAAAAGAGAATTGAGATGAAGAAGGAAATAGAGACTGCAGACCGATATTTCCAACTACCACCCGTAAGTTTTGTGAATTTGTAAGCTTTCTTTCATTGCCCTTGTGGAAAGGAACTACTCAGCTGTTTCTAACCAAAATCTCTTTGTTGTCTTCTATTGACAGACACCACC
>NW_028137175.1:0-17421 GCF_965140915.1 Aythya marila | reverse complement strand
GGAAATGGGGGTCCCAATTGGGGGGGGGGCTTAAAGGGGGGGAGGCTGAAAGGGGGGGTCCCAGGGGTGGGGGGAGGGGTCCTAAAAGTGTGGGGGGGTCCTAAAAATTGGGGGGGGGTCCCAAAAATGGGGTGGGGGGGGTCTCAAAAGTGGGGGGGCAACAGGGTCCCAAATGGGGGGGGGCGTCCCAAAAGTGGGGGGCTCAATGGAGGGAGGGGTTCCCAAAAAAGGGGGGGGTCCCCAATGGGGGGGGGTCCCAAAAGTGGGGACACCCCCCAGTTCTTGACCCCTCCCCCAATTCCCTGACCCCCTCCCCAAATTCCTGACCCCCCCCAAAAAAATTCCTGACCCCGACCCCCCCCAAATATTCCTGCCCCCCTCCCCCATTCCCTACCCTCCCTCCCCAATATCCCTGCCCCCCTCCCCAAATTCCTGCCCCCCCCATTACCCCCGCCCCCCCCCCAATTTTTCTGACCCCCCCGTTTCTCCCCCCAATTCCTGCCCCCCTCCCCCATTCCCTACCCCCCTCCCCAATATCCCTGCCCCCCCAATTACCCCTGCCCCCCCCAATTACCCCTGCCCCCCTCCCCACCCCCCTGCCCCCCCCATTACCCCCGCCCCCCCCCAAATTTTTCTGACCCCCCGTTTCTCCCCCAATCCCTGCCCCCCAAATATTCCTGACCCCCTCCCCAATATCCCTGCCCCCCCAATTATCCCTGACCCCCCCCAATTACCCCTGCCCCCCCCCCAAATTTTCCTGACCCCCCCGTTTCTCCCCGCAGCCCTGGCCAGTGGTGGAAGCCTGCCCCTTTCCAGCCTTGACCCGGGGGGGCCGCTGGTGCTGGGGAGCCCCTCGGCCCCCCCCCCGGCAGCCCCGGCGTGGTGCCCCCCCCCCTTTTCCTCAACCAGGGGGCTCTGCCCTTGCTGGGGGGGCCCCCGGGGGGGGCGGCGGCGGCGGCGGTGGGCTTGGTGCCGGTGCCCCCCCCCCCCCATGCCCTGCCCCCCCCCCCGGCCTCCTCTTCCTCGCCGTCCCCCTCCTGCTCCTCCTGCAGCGGGGAGGGGGACGAGCCCCCCCCCATCGACGAGTGAAGGGCGGGGGGGGGGGTCCCCAAAAAAATAACTGACACCCCCCCCCCCCAAAAAAAAATACCCCCCCCCCCCCCAGCACGCGCTACAAACCAAAAACCGCCCCCTGCCCAAAGGGGACCCCCCCCACGACGGCACTTAGCACGCCCTGACCCCCCCCCAAAAAAAAAAATTAATAATTTTGGGGGGTTTTCCCCCGAAATATTAATTCTGGGGGGGGGTTCCCCAAAAATATTAGTGTTTTTTGGGAGGGATTTCCCCAAAATGTTAATTTTTCCGAGGGGTTTTCCCCAAAATATTAGTTTTTCGGAGGGGTTTTCCCCAAAATATTAATTTTTCGGAGGGGTTTTCCCAAAAATAGTAATTTTGGGGGAGGGATTTTCCCCGAAATATTACTTTTTTGGAAGGTATTTCCCCCAAATATTAATTTCGGGAGGGATTTTCCCCCAAATATTATTTTTTTCAGGAAGGATTGTCCCCAGAATATTATTTTTGGGGGGAAAGATTTTCCCAAAACATTAATTTTTTGGGCAAGATTTTCCCCCAAATAGTAACGTTTCCGAGGGATTTTCTCAAAATATCAATTTTGGGGAAGGATTGTCCCCAGAACATTAATTTGTGGGGAAAATTTTCCCAAAGTATTAATTTTTGGATAGGATTTCCCTGGAAATATTAATTTTGGGAGGGCTTTCCGCCAAAATATTAATTTTTCAGAGGGCTTTCCCCCCAAATATTATTTTTTTGGGGAAGGATTTCCAATTATTATTTTTTCAGAGGGATTTTCCCAAAAATATTATTTTGGGGGGAGGGATTTTGCCAAAAATACTAATTTTTCAGAGGGGTTTTCCCCAAAATATTATTTTTGGGAGGGATTTTCCCCAAATATCCTTTTTTTGGGAGGGATTTTCCCCAAATATCCTTTTTTTGGAAGGGATTTTCTCCGAAATATTAAGTTTTGGGAAGGGATTTCCCCAAAATATTGATTTTTGGGGAGGCATTTTCCCAAAAATACTCATTTTTGGGGAGGGATTTCCCCAGAAACATTATTTTTTGGGAGGGGCTTTCCCTTGAAACATTAATTTTTTGGGGAAGGGATTTCCCCCAAAATACTACTTTTTTTTTTTGGGGAAAAAAAAAAAAAAAGGGCGTTTTCCCGCACGGGGGGGGGACGCGAGACAAAAATCTCTCTTTTTCACACCAAAAACGGCCCCAGACGGGGCCCCAAAGCACCCCAGCTGAGCCCAAAGGCTTTTTACGAAACTTTTCTAACCTCGGTGTCTTTTGAGCGCTTTTTTATTTATTTTTAGCCCCAAATTTCCCTTTCGGGGGGGGGGGGGGCCACGCTGAGCCCCCCTCCCCTTTTATCCCCCCCCCCTCAATGTCCCTCGGTGTCCCCATAGGGCCCGGCCCCATAAGGGGGGGTCCGGACCCCCCCCCCCCCCCCAAATAATTTTGGGGTGGGGGGGTCGAGGTGCCCCCCACCTTTTTTTGTGCCCCCCCCCCCCCTATTTATTTATTCCCAGGAGGACGCTTCGTTGTTATTTTTCTACCTGGAAAAAAAAAAGGAAAAAAAAGAAAAAAAAAAAGAAAAAAAAAAAAGGAAAAAAAAAAAAAGGAAAAAAAAAACGCCGAAAATACCAAAAATTTACAAAAACGGAGGAAAACGAGCAAAAGAGACCAAAAAAAACGTGAAAAAAAAAACCATAAAACTGAACTTCATCTCGCAGTGCCTGACAAACCCAGCGCCCGCCGCCTGCACGGCCCGGAGGCAACCAAAAAAAAACTGGACAAAATCACCAAAATCCGCCGTTTTCTGCGGGAAACCACAACCACGGGGTCCTTCATATACCTCAAGCGCCGGTGGGAGCCCCAAAATCGCCGCTTTTCGCCCCGTTCCGGCTCCGGGGGAGGGGGTGCTGCAGAAATACTGTGAGCGGCGACGGAGCCCCGGACGCCGGCGGCCAAAAAAAACCTGGAAAAAAGGATAAAAAAACAAAGAAATCCCCCCAAAAAAACACTCGGGGGGACAAAAATGTGAATTTTCCCCCAAAAGACGCCAAACGGAGCCGGTTTCGGGGCGGCGCTCGCCCCGAGGAATGTAACGGCTCCGCCTCTCCTCGCCTGGTGGTTTTGGGGTTGTTTTGGGGTTTTTCGTTGCTTTTTTGGACAAAGGAAGGAAAAAAGGAAAAAAAAATAGCTTTTATTTTATTTTATTTTATTTTATTTTTTTAATTTATTTTAGGGGGTGGGGGGAAAAAGGCCCTTTTTGGGTCTTTTTTTTTTCCTTTTTTTTTGGTTATTTTTCTACAGAGAGAAACTTCGCCGCTTCTTCCTGGAGGAAACGAGGAGAAAACCACCAAAAATGGGAAAATTTAACCCCCCCCCACCCCAAAAAAAAAAAACAAAAAAAAACTTGAGGGACGTCAGAGACGATGCTCAAACAGCGACCAAAAAAAACTAACAGAAAACCAAAAAATGGTGAAAGCAAAGAAAAAAAAAAAAAAAAACTGGAAAAAAAAAAAAAGCCAAAAAAAAGCCAAAAAAAAAAAGCCAAAAAAAGCAAAAAAAAACACTAAAAAGCCAAAAAAAAGCCAAAAAAGCCAAAAAAAAAATGCCAAAAAAAAAACCAAACACCCAAACCTCAAAAAAAAAAAAGAAAAAAAAGAACCAAAAAGTGTTTAAAAAAAAAAAACGATTTTAGACCAAAAAAAAAAAAAAACAAAAAAAAAACACACAAAAAAAGACAAAAATCCCGACCCTGTCTCAGCGCAGAGCTCCGGGCCGGGGGGGGGGCCCCCAAATTCCTCCCCCCCCGCCCCCGCCGCCCCCCCCCCCGCCCTAATTACCCCCCCCCCGGGCCCACCCTCGTTAACGAAGCTTTAATTACAGCTGCCAAACCAAAAAGGGGCCCGGGGGGGCCGCTGGGCTCGCGGGAGACGGATCGCCAAAATACCTCATTTTAACCTAAAAAACCAAATAGAAGGGGGGGGAGGGGAGGGGAGGGAGGGGGGATGGGGGGGTGATGGGGGGGGGGTCTCGATGCTGTGAGCGGGTGCTGGGGGCCGGGGGGGGCTCTGGGGGGGCCTTTTTGGGGTCTTCTTGGGGCCTCTTTGGGGTCTCCATGGGGTCCTGGGGTCTCCATGGGGCCTTGGGGTCCTCTATGGGGCCTCCTTGGGGTCTCTTTGGGGTCTCAATGGGGTCTTGGGGTCCTCCGTTGGCCTTGGGGTCTCCTCGGGGTCTTCTTGGGGTCTTGGGGTCTCCTTGGGGTCTTGGGGCCTCTATGAGGCCTTGGGGTCCTCCATTGGCCTTGGGGTCTCCTTGGGATCCTCCTTGGGGTCTCCTTGGGGCCTTGGGGTCTCCTTGGGGTCTCCTTGGGGTCTTGGGGCCTCAATGGGGTCTTCATGGGGCCTCAATGGGGCCTTGAGGTCAACATGGGGCCTTGGGGACCTCTATGGGGCCTCCTTGGGGTCTCTTTGGGGTCTCAGTGGGGTCTTGGGGTCCTCCGTTGGCCTTGGGGTCTCCTCGGGGTCTTCTTGGGGTCTCCTCGGGGTCTTCTTGGGGTCTCCTTGGGGTCTTGGGGCCTCTATGAGGCCTTGGGGTCCTCCATTGGCCTTGGGGTCTCCTTGGGATCCTCCTTGGGGTCTCCTTGGGGCCTTGGGGTCTCCTTGGGGTCTCCTTGGGGTCTTGGGGCCTCAATGGGGTCTTCATGGGGCCTCAATGGGGCCTTGAGGTCAACATGGGGCCTTGGGGACCTCTATGGGGCCTCCTTGGGGTCTCCTTGGGGTCTTGGGGCCTCAACGGGGTCTTGGGGTCTCCATGGGGTCTCTGGGGGGCCTCTATGGGCCTTGGGGCCTCCTTGGGGTCTTCATGAAGCCTCAATGGGGTCTTGGGGCCTCCATGGGGCCTTGGGGTCCTCTATGAGGCCTTGGGGTCCTCCATTGGCCTTGGGATCCTCCTTGGGGTCTCCTTGGGGTCTTGGGGCCTCAATAGGGTCTTCATGGGGCCTCAGTGGGGCCTCTATGGGCCTTAGGATCCTCTTTGGGGTCTCCTTGGGGTCTTGGGGCCTCCTTGGGGTCTTCATGGGGCCTCGATGGGGTCCTGGGGTCTCCATGGGGCCTTGGGGTCTCCTTGAGGTCTTGGGGCCTCCTTGGGGTCTCCGTGGGGCCTCTATGGGCCTTAGGATCCTCTTTGGGGTCTCCTTGGAGTCTTGGGGCCTCAACGGGGTCTCTGTGGGGCCTCAACGGGGTCTTGGGGTCTCCATGGGGCCTTGGGGGCCTCCTTGGGGTCTCCATGGGGCCTTGAGGTCCTCTGTGAGGCCTTGGGGGCCTCTACTGGGCCTCCTTGGGGCCTCCTTGGGGTCTCCTTGGGGCCTTGGGGGCCTCTGTGAGGATTTGGGGGCCTCTATGGGGCCTCTTTGGGGTCTCCATGAGGTCTTGGGGTCCTCCATAGGCCTTGGGGGCCTACATGAGGCCTATGTGGGCCTTGGGGTCCTCTTTGGGGCCTCCATGGGGCCTCTATAGGGCCTTGGGGTCTCCGTGGGCCTTGGGGTCCTCTTTGGGGCCTACTTGGGGCCTCCATGGGGCCTCTATAGGGCCTTGGGGTCTCCATGGGGCCTCCGTGGGGTCTTGGGGTCTCTATGGGGTCTCTGTGGGGCCTCTATGGGACCTTCATGGGCCCTCCATGGGGCCTCTATAGGGCCTTGAGGCCTCCTTCAGCCTTGGGGTCCTCCATGGGGCCTCCATAGGGCCTTGGAGGTCCTCTGTGGGGCCTTGGGGGTCTTCTATGGGGCCTCCATGGGGTCTCCAGGAGGCCTTGGGGTCCTCTTTGGGGCCTCTATGGGGCCTCTTTGGGGCCTCTATGGGGTCTTGGGGTCTCCATGAGGCCTACATGGGCTATGGGGCCTTGGGGACTCCTTGGGGCCTCCATGGGGTCTCCATGGGGTTTTGGGGTCTCCATGAGGCCTCCATGGGTTCTGGGGTCTCCATGAGGCCTTTGGGATCCTCTGTGGGGTTTCCATGAGGTCTTGGGGTCCTCCTGGGGGCCTTGGGGTCTTTTATGGGGCCTTGGGGGCTTGGGGTCTCCATGGGGCCTCCTTGGGGCCTCTTTGGGCCTTGGGGTCTCCATGGGCCTTGGGCTCCTCTTTGGGGCCTCCTTGGGGTCTTTTTGGGGCCTCCACGGGGCCTTGGCCTCGGGGTCCTCGGTGATGTCGTGGCCTTGGGGACCTCCATGGTGTTGAGGTCCTCCATGACGTCACGGCCTTGTCATCTCCGTGACATCACAGCGTGGAGGTCCTCCATGACGTCATAGCCTTGAGGTCCTCCATGACATCATGGCCTTGAGGACCTCTGTGATGTCATAGGGTTGAGGTCCTCCATGGTGTTGGGGATCTCTGTGACGTCATAGCGTGGAGGTCCTGCATGACGTCATGACCTTGAGGACCTCCATGGTGCTGTGACCTTGAGGTCCTCCATGACGTCATAGCTTTGAGGATCTCCGTGACGTCATAGTGTCGAGGTCCTCCATGACGTCACGTCCTTGAGGACCTCCATGGTGTTGGGGACCTCCGTGACGTCATAGCCTCGAGGTCCTCCGTGACATCATAGCCTCGAGGTCCTCCATGACGTCATGACCTTGAGGACCACGAGGTTGTGTCCTTGAGGACCTCCATGACGTCATGGCCTTGTGATCTCCGTGACGTCATAGCCTTGAGGTCCTCCGTGACGTCACTTCCTCGAGGCCCCCCCATGACGTCACGTCCTTGAGGACCTCGGTGACGTCAGAGCCTTCCTCCATGACGTCATAGGCCTCGGGGACCTCCGTGACGTCACCGCGTTGAGGTCCCCCCATGACGTCATGACCTCGGGGACCTCCATGACGTCACCGCCTACCTCCATGACGTCATTTCCTTGAGGCCCTCATGACGTCACTTCCTCCAGGCCCCCATGACGTCATTTCCTCGAGGCCCCAATGACGTCATAGCCTTGAGGTCCTCCATGACGTCACTTCCTCCAGGCCCCCCCATGACGTCATCACCCCCTCGCCCCCCCCCAACCCCCCACCCACTTGGGGGGGGGGTCCCAGGCACCCCCCCCCAAATCCTCCCCCCCCCCCTCCCAAATCCCACCCCCTGCAGCCAAAGAGGGCCGGGGGGGGGGGAAAGGGGGGGGGCGCAGAGTGAGGGGGGCCCCCCCCCCCCCCAAAAAAAGCCCCCCCCTCGCCCCCCCCCCCCACAGCCCCCCCCCCCCGCGGACAAATACCTCATAGACGTGCGCTCAACCAAAGAGCCGCCCCCCCCCGGCCCCCCCCCCCCAAAATTTTCTCCCCCCCCCACCCCGAGACCTCCTCGGGGACCCCCCCAAAAAATAAAAAATCCCCCCAGGTCCTGGGGGGGGGGAATCCCCAGTTTTGGGGGGGCTCCTCGGTTTTTTGGGGGGGCTCCTCGTTTTTTGGGGGGGGTTCCTCGATTTTGGGGGGGCTCCCCAGTTTTGGGGGGGGCTCCTCGTTTTTTGGGGGGGCTCCCCACTTTTGGGGGGGCTCCTCTGTTTCGGGGGGGGGCCTCCGTGGCTTTTTATTTGGGGGGGGGGCTCCCCGCTTCTCCGTGTGTCCCCGGTTCCCGCTGTGTCCCCCGCTCTCGGTGGTCTTTGGGGGGGGGGTCCCCATTTTTTTGGGGGGGCTCCCCCCCCATTTCCCAGTTCGTTCCCAGTTCTCGGGGGGGGGGCCCGTTATTTTTTTGGGGTTCCCCCCCCCGGTTCCCGGCGGTTTCGGTCGCATCTCGGCGGTTCCTGGGGGGGGGGTCCCCAATTCCTCCCCCCCCCTCCCTTCAGCCCCTGGGGTGTCCTTGGCTCTTGGGGGGGGTCCCCATATTTTGGGGGGTCCCCATTTTATTCGGAGGGGGTCCTCAATTTTTGGGGGCTCCCCATATTTTTGGGGGGTCCTGGGGGGCTCCTTAATTCTTGGGGCCCCCCCAAGCCCCCCTCCCATCTCCGACCTCCCCCCCCCCTTTTTGAATGGGGGGGGGAAATAAAAAATAATAATAAAAAAGAAAATAATAATAATAAAAAAATCCCGGGGAGGAAAATAATAAAAAAGAAAAAGCAAAAAAATGGAAATTTCTATGGAAAAGGTAAAAAAAAAAAAGCCCCCCCCGACCCCCCCCCCCCCCAATGTCCTCGGGATGGGGAGGGCTCCTCGCCGCCCCCCTCCTGGCCCCGCCCCCTCCACCTGTCCCCGCCCCCTCCACCTGACCCCGCCCCCTTCCTCATTAGCCCCTCCCCCTTCTCATTAGCCCCTCCCTCTTTCTCCCAAACCCTTCCCCTTGGCCCCTCCCCTCTCAGTAGCTCCTCCCATCTGTATGTAGCCCCGCCCCTTCTTCCATGTCCCCTCCCCCTTTCATTTAGCCCCTCCCATTTCCCATAGCCCCTCCCCCTTTTCCATAACCCCCTCCCCTTTCCCATAGTCCCTCCCCTTCCATGATAGCCCCTCCTCCTTTTCCATAACCACGCCCCTTTTCCATAGCCCCTCCCCTTTCCCCACAGCCCACCCCCTTTCTCATACCCCCTCCCCTTTTCCATAGCCCCTCCCCCTTTCATTTAGCCCCTCCCCCTTTCCATAACCCCTCCCCCTCCCTTTACCCCCTCCCCCCCACCCCTCCCCCCCCGGCCAGGCCCCGCCCCCTTCCCGAGGCCCCTCCCCCCCCACCTCCCCTCCAGCCCCCCCTCCCCCCCCTCGGGCCGCCGCCCACGTGACTCGCGCCCCCCCCCCGCCCCCCCCTCCCCCCCCCCCGCCTCGTTCGTTGTTCGTGGTTTTTTCGGCTTCTTTTACCGACATTTTTGTAGCCGCGTGTGTCGCCCACGGGAACAATAAAGACGTGTACAGAGCCCCCCCGCCTCCCCCCCTCTGTCCTGCGGCGCCCCCCCCCTCCCCCGAAATTCCCCCTCCCTCAATGGGACCGCCCGGCACCCCCAGACCCCCCTTGGTATGATCCAACCCCCCCATATCCCCTTTTGGTATGATCTGACCCCCCCATATCCCCCTTTGGTATGATCCAGACCCCCCCAGACCCCTCTTGGTATGATCCAACCCCCCCCAAATTCCCCTTCGGTATGATCTGACCCCCCCCAAATTCTCCCTTGGTATGATCCAAGCCCCCCCAGACCCCCTTTGGTTCGTCCCAGCACCCCCAAACCTCCCATTGGTATGATCTGACCCCCCCCAAATTCTCCCTTGGTATGATCCAGGCCCCCCCGACCCCCCTTGGTTCATCCCAACCCCTCAAATGCCCCCTTGGTATGATCCAAGTCCCCCTAGACCCCCTTTGGTTCATCCCAACCCCCCCATAACTCCCCCTTGGTATGATCCAACCCCCCCAAATCCTCCCTTGGTATGATCCAGGCCCCCCCAGACCCCCTTTGGTTCATCCCAATCCCCCCAAATTCCCCCTTGGTATGATCCAGGTCCCCCCAGAGCCCCCCCCCTCTGGATCCAAAGGGGTCCATATCCCCCTTGGATGATCCAGGCCCCCCCCAGGTCCCCCTTGGTACGTCCCAATTCCCCCAAATTCCCCCTTGGTACGACCCAAACCCAAAAATCCCCGTCTGGACCCCCCCAAACCCCTTTTTGGTATGATCTGAACCCCCCAAATCCCCTCTTGGTACAGTCCAGACCCCCCCAAACCCCTTCTTGGTTCATCCCAACCCCCCCAAAATCCCCCCTTGGTACGTTCTGAACCCCCCAAACCCCCCCAAAATTCCCACTTGGTACGTCCCAACCCCCCCCAAATACCCCCAGCCAACCCCTTGGTACGATCCATCCTCCCTCCCCCTCCACCTCCTCTTTGGTTCCTCCCAAGATGGCGCCGGCCCCTCCCCCTGAGCCCCGACTTGGGGGCGGAGCCGCGCCGCGATTGGCTGCCGGCGGCCGGGCGCCGGTTGGCCGGGCGGCGGCGGCCAATGGGGAGGCGGGATACTGCGGGGTGCCGGCGGGGAGGGGAGGGGGGAGCGGCGACGGGGAGCGGGAGCGAGAGCGGAGGTGAGGGGGGGGCGGGGGGGGCCTGGGGGGATTTGGGGGGAGTCCGGGGGGGGTTTTGGGGGTCTTGAGGGGGATTTGGGGGGGGTTTGGGGGGTCCTGAGGTGTCCTGAGGGGGTTTTATGGGGGTTTGGGGGGTTCCGGGGGGGGCCTGGGGGGGTTGGAAGGGCCTGGGGGGGGGCCTGGGGGGGGTTGGGGGGGATTTGGGGGGCTGGGGGGGTCCTGAGGGGGTCCTGAGGGGGCTGGGGGGGATTTGGGGGGGGTCCGAGGGGGTCCTGAGTGGGTTTCGGGGGTCCGAGGGGGTCCCGGGGGGGGCCTGGGGGTTTGGAAGGGCCTGGGGGGAGTCCTGGGGGGGTTTGGGGGTCTTGAGGGGGGGCTGGGGGGGATTTGGGGGGTGTCCAAGGGGGTTTGGAGGGGTCTGGGGGGGTCCGAGGGTGTTTGGGGGGGGGGGTCTGGGGGATTTGGAAGGGCCTGGGGGGGTCCCGGGGGGGCTGAGGGGGTCCTGAGGGGGCTGGGGGGGCCGGGGGGGGATTTGGGGGTGTCTGGGGGGGGCTTGGGGGAGATTGGAAGGGTCTGGGGGGGGTCCCGGGGGGGCTTGGGGGGGTTTGGGGGTCTTGAGGAGGGTCAGGAGGCACCATGGCTGAGGGAAAACCCTTCGGTGACCCCACAAACCCCAGTTCCCCCTCCCAGCCTCCCCAATACCCCCCCCGAATAACTAACTAATTAATTCATTAATACTAATTAATACTAATTGGTGCCCCCTCCCCAATAAAACCAGGCACCATGGCTGAGGGAAAACCCTTTTGTGACCCTGAAACACCCCGAAGGACCTCCTACACCTCCCCATTTCCCCCCCCAATAACGAGCTAACTAATTAATTAGTACTAATTGGTATTAATTACTACTAATTAATACTAATTAGTGTCCTCCCCAGTAAAACCAGGCACCATGGCAGAGAGGAAAACCCTTTGGTGACCCCACAACCCCCCATTTCCCCCCCATAACCTCTCCATTTCCCCCCCCAACCTCCCCTTTTCCCCCCCAATAACTAATTAATACATTAATTAATGCTAATTAATACTAATTAATACTAATTAATGGCCCCTTCCTAATAAAACCAGGCACCACGGCAGCGACAAAACCCTTTGGCGACCACACAACCCCCTATAACCTCCCCATTTCCCCCCCAATTACTAACCAACTAATTAATTAATACTAATTATTTCTAATTAACACTAATTAATACTAATTAACGCCCCCCTCCCAACAAAACCAAGCACCACCTCAGCGACCAAACCCTTTGGCGACCCCACAACCCCCCCTAACCTCCTTGTTTCCCCCCCGATCCCCCCCATTCCCCCCCCAATCACCCCCAATCACCCCTAATTAATGCTAATTACCGCTAATTAATGCTAATTACCCCCGCAGCCACCATGGCGGAGGCGCCGGCCGAGGCCCTGCTGCTGCTGGAGCACCGCTACGCCTGCGCCGAGTGCGGCCACCTCTCCCCCTCCCTGGAAGCCGCCCTCCTGCACCACCAGACCCACCTCACCCCCCCCCCACCGCAGGTCAGCCCCCCGCAACCCCCCGGAGACCCCCCGCAACCCCCCCCCGGCGCCCCCCAGCCCCGTTTGGAGCTTTTTGGGGCTGGGGGGGGGACGACGGCGGTGGCCGAACCCCCCCAGTACCAGTGCCTGGAGTGCGGGCAGCTCCTCCTGTCCCCGGGGCAGCTCCTGGAGCACCAGGAGATGCACCTCAAGCTCTTGGACCCCCCGAAATTTTTCCCGGGGGGGCTCAAAACCCCTCAAATCGCCCCCCCGCAAGCCCAATTGCCCCCCCCGGGGCAAATTCACTACGAGTGCTTGGAGTGCGGGGCGTTGTTTACCAGCCAGGACGTGTGGCTGGCGCACCGGCAAAGCCACCGGGGCGAAACCCCCGGCCAAGCTTTGGTGGATTTGGAGCATTCCTACCCAAAAGCCGAGGAGCTTTCGGGGGCCGGGGGGGTCGCTTTAGACGCCGGGGGGCTTTCGGGGGGGGGCAACGCCGTGCAGCTCCTCCTGTATGAGTGCGGGGAGTGCCTGCAGCTCTTCCAGTCCCCCAAAGATTTCGTCGAGCACCAAGCCGGCCACGTCGTCATCGCCCAGCTAAAAACAGGCGAGGAGGAGGAAGAGGAAGAGGAGGAAGAAGAGGAGAAGAGAGGGGAGGAAGCAGCCTGCCCCCCGCCCCCCCCGCAGCCCCCGGCGGGGATTTCGGGGCCCCCTCCCCAAAGCCAGCACCGCTGCGCCGAGTGCCTGCGCCTCTTCCCCTCGCCCCGCCGCCTCCAGCTCCACCTCCGCGCCCACCGCCTGGGGGCTTTCGCCTGCCCCCTCTGCAGCAAGGTGCTGCCGTCCCCCCCCGCCCTGGAGCAGCATCTGGGGGGGGGCCACGGCGGGGAAGCCAAATTCCTCTGCCTGGATTGCGGCCAAGCCCTGGACACCGAAACTTTGCTCCTGGCCCACCGCCGGGCCCACGGCGCCAACCCCCTGCACCGCTGCCCCTGCGGCAAAACCTTCGCCAACTTCACCAAGTTCCTCTACCACCGCCGCACCCACGGCGCCCTCCCAGCGCTCCCAGTGCCTCCCAGTACGCCCGCGGACGACCTCCCGGCTCCCGGTTTAGAGGAAGAGGAGGAAGAGGAGAGCCCGGCGGGGTCTTTCCGCTGCTCGGCCTGCGGGAAGGGGTTCTCCAAAGCCCCCCAGCTCGCCCGGCACCAACGCTTCGTGCACCGCCTGGAGCGCCGCCACGCGTGCCCTACGTGTGGGAAACTCTTCAAAAAGAAGTCCCACGTCCGAAACCACCTCCTGACCCACACGGGCGAGCGGCCCTACCCCTGCGGCGACTGCGGCAAGGGCTTCAACTCGCAGGCCAACCTCCTGCGCCACCGCCTCACCCACACGGGCGAGCGGCCCTACGCCTGCCAGCTCTGCCCCAAGCGCTTCACCCAGTCCTCCACCCTCCGCCAGCACCTCCTGGTCCACGCCCGCCGCTCCCCCTACAAGTGCCCCGAGTGCGGGGTCCGCCTGACGCCCCCCCCTGCCGCCACCAGGTCCTGTCGCCCCCTCCTGCATCGGTCCCACCACCACCGACCCCTCGAGCACCCCCATAAGTGCCCCGAGTGCGGGCGCTGCTTCCCCCTGCGGCGTCTCCTCGAGGGGCACCGCTCGCTGGGGCACGGGGGGGAGGAGGGGGCGTATAAATGCCCCCGGGGGGGGGGAGGGGGGCAAGGGGGCGGTGGAGGGGGTGTGGGGGGTGGTGGAGGGGGTGTGGGGGGCGGGGGGAGGCGGTTGGGGTGCGCGACGTGCGGGAAGAGGGGT
Organism: Aythya marila; assembly: GCF_965140915.1. Taxonomy (NCBI): domain Eukaryota; kingdom Metazoa; phylum Chordata; class Aves; order Anseriformes; family Anatidae; genus Aythya; species Aythya marila. Next base: position 3,958 of record NW_028137175.1, on the reverse strand, counting down.
GGGAGTGGGGGGAGGCTGAGGGGGCAGGAGGGGGGTGTGGGGGGCGTGGGGGGGTCTCCAGGGGGTGCAGTGGGTGCAGGAGATGCAGGGGGTGCAGTGAATATAGTGGATGCAGTGAACGCAGTGACTGCAGTGGATATAGTGACTGCAGTGAATGCAGGAGACGCAGTGGATGCAGTGAATGCAGTGACCGCAGTGAATATAGTCAATGCAGGGGATGCAGTGGATGCAGTGAACGCAGTGACCGCGGCGGATATAGCGACTGCAGTGAGTGCAGCGGATGCAGTGAACGCAGTGAGTGCAGTGAACATAGTGACTTCAACGGATGCAGTGACCGCAGTGGACGCAGTGAATATAGTGAGTGCAGTGAACGCGGCGACCGCAGGGACTATAGTGGATGCAGTGAACGCAGTGAATGCAGTGAGCATAGCGACTGCGATGACCGCGGGGACTGCAGGGACTGCAACGAACGCAGCGAATGCAGTGAATGCAGTGAACCCAGTGACCACAGGAGCTGCAGTGAACGTAGTGAATGCAGCGAACGCAGTGAGTGCAGTGAACGCAGTGACCCCAGGAGCCTCAGGAGCTGCAGTGAACGCAGTGAATGCAGTGAACCCAGTGAGTGCAGTGACCACAGGAGCTTCAGGAGCTGCAGCGAACGCAGTGAGTGCAGTGAATATAGTGACTGCGATGACCACAGGGACTGCAGCGAATGCAGTGAACGCAGTGAGTGCAGTGACCCCAGGAGCTCCAGGAGCTGCAGTGAACGCAGTGAGTGCAGTGAACGCAGTGAACACAGTGACCCCAGGAGCCTCAGGGGCTGCAGCGAGCGCAGTGAATGCAGTGAACGCAGCGACTGCAGCCCCCCCGCGCCGCCCCAAGTCTCTGGAGTGCGCCGAGTGCCGCAAGCTGTTCAGCACCGAGACGTCGCTGCAGGTCCACCGGCGCATCCACACGGGCGAGCGGCCCTACCCCTGCCCGGACTGCGGCAAGGCCTTCCGCCAGTCCACCCACCTCAAGGACCACCGGCGGCTGCACACGGGCGAGCGGCCCTACCGCTGCGGCGACTGCGGCAAGGCCTTCGCCATCGCCGTGCGCCTGGCCGAGCACCGCCGCATCCACACCGGCGAGCGGCCCTACCGCTGCCAGGCCTGCGGCAAGGCCTACCGCTCCTTCTCCAACCTCTGGAAGCACCGCAAGCTGCACCGGGCGCCCCGTGACCTCATCGGTGACGTCACCGGTGACGTCACCGCGGTTGGTGACGTCACGGTCGCCGGTGATGTCACCAATGTCACCGCTGATGTCATTGTGGCTGCCGCCGCCCCCGATTTCGGCAGCGCCCTGGCCATCATGGAGACCATCGAGATCTATCCTGAGCCCCCTCCCCAAAATGATGGGGCTGGGGGGGGCGTTGGGGGTGGGGGGGACCCCCCCGAGCAAGGGGAGGTGGTGGGGGGGGACGGGGAGACTGGAGGGGGGGTGTGAGGGTCATTGGGGAGGGGATGAAGGGGGTTTGGGGAGAGTTTGGGGGAGATTGGGCAACTTTTGGGGGGCTTGAACCCTTTTTTGGGGGGGGTTGAACCTCATTTTTTGGGGCTCAACTTCTCATTTTTGGGGTTGAACCTCTTTTTTTGGAGTCAATCCTCTTTTTTGGGGGTTGAAAGTCTCATTTTTGGGGTCGAACCTCTTTTTGGGGTTGAAATTCTCATTTTTTGGGTCGAATCTTTTTTGGGGGTTGAATTTCTCATTTTTGGGGTCGAATCTCTTTTTTTTTGGGGTTGGATTTCTCATTTTTGGGGTGCGAACCCCTTTTTTTAGGGGGGTTGACCCCCTTTTTTATGGGGGCTCGCTCCCCTTCTCGGGGGGGCTCCGGGCGTTACCGCTCCTTCTCCAACCTCTGGAAGCACCGCAAGCTGCACCGGGCGCCCCGTGACGTCACTGGTGACATCATCGGTGACGTCACCGCGGTTGGTGACGTCACGGTCGCCGGTGATGTCATTGTGGCCGCCGCCGCCCCGGATTTCGGCAGCGCCCTGGCCATCATGGAGACCATCGAGATCTACCCCAAGCCAAATGGGGGGGCTGGGGGGGTCGTTGGGGGGGGTGATGGGGTCGTTGGGGGTGGGGGGGAGCCCCCCGAGCAAGGGGAGGTGGTGGGGGGGGACGGGGAGACTGGAGGGGGGGTGTGAGGGTCATTGGGGGGGGATAAAGGGGGTTTGGGGAGAGTTTGGGGGAGATTGGGCAACTTTTGGGGGCATTGAGCAACTTTTAGGGGGATTCAGCAACTTTGGGGGGGGCTTGATCCCTTTTTTTGGGGGTTGAGCCTCATTTTTGGGGGCTCAACCTCTTATTTTTGGGGTTGAACCCCTCATTTTTGGGGTTGAACCTCTTTTTTGGGGTTGAATTTCTCATTTTGGGAGTTTTACCACAATTTGGGGGGTTGAACCTCTCATTTTGGGGGTTGAACCACATTTTTGGGGGGTTGAAATTCTCATTTTTGGGGTCGAAGCTCTTTTTTTGGGGTTGAATTTCTCATTTTGGGGGTTTTACCACAATCTGGGGGGTTGAACCTCTCATTTTGGGGGTTGAACCCCTTTTTGGGGGGGGTTTGACCCCCTTTTTTGGGGGGGTTTACCCTTTTTAGGGGGGCTTTGAGCCCTTTTTAGGGGGCTTTGAGCCCTTTTTGGGGAGGCTTGACCTCTTTTTGGGGGGGGTTGGTGCCCTCGGCGGGGGATTTATCCCAATTTTGGGGGGATTTGTGGCACTTTGGGGTGGCATTGATCCCTTGGGGGGGGGGGTTGAGCCCTTTTTGGGGTGGGTTGAGCCCATTTTGGGGGAGTTTGACTCTTTTTAGGGGGGGCCGAGCCCCTTTTTGGGGGGTGTTGAAACCTTTTTGGGGTGATTTTCCCAAATTTTGGGGTCCTAAGTGGGTCAGGGAACCCCTTTGTCACCCCCCCGGGGATATTCTTCGTGGCTAATGCTCTTTTTGGGGTGATTTTGCCCAAATTTGGGGTCCTAACGGGGCCTCGTCACCCCACCAGGGACATTTCTCGTGGTCGCGTCTCTTTTTGGGGTGATTTTCCCCAATTTTGGGGTCCTGAAGGAGCTGCAGGACCCCACATCCCCCCCCCCATGGACATTCCTGATAGCCGCAGCCCCATTTTGGGGGGATTTTGCCCCATTTTGGGGTCCCCACACCACCCTCTTTGTGTGTGTCCCCCCCACCTACTGCTGTGCCCCCCCCCCATTGCTTTGAGGGGGGGGGGCGATGTCTCCTGATGTAAATAAAAGCAAGAAAAAAAACCCAAAATGTGATTTTTTTGGGGGGAGGGGGGCATTTAGGGGGGAGTTATTGCCCCGGGGGGGGGGATTATTCCCTTTGGGGGGGGGTAATTGCCCTTTGGGGGGGGTCTCCCGTGGTTTATTACCCCTGGGGGGGGCATTATTGCCCCTGGGGTGGGTTATTGCCCTTTGGGGGGGGGTCTTCAGTGGTTTATTGATCCTTGGAGGGGCGAATTATTGCCCCGGGGGGGGAATTATTGCCCCATGGGGGGGTAATTGTCCCGGGGGGGGGGTTATTGCCCTATTGGGGGGGTCTCCCGTGGTTTATTGCCCCTGGGGGGGGGATTATTGCCCCGGGGGGTGTAATTGCCCCGGGGGGGGGTTATTACCCCCTTGGGGGGTCCTTATTGCCCCCCCCGGGGCTCATTATTACCCCTATGGGGGGCTCCCCAAACCCTCCCCTAGCCCCTCCCCCCTCGACCCCACCCCCTCCAAACCCCGCCCCCCCCGAAGCCCCACCCCCTTAGGCCCCACCCCCTCGAGCCCCACCCCTCAAAGCCCCTCCCCCTTCAAACCCCGCCCCCTCCAAAGCCCCGCCCCCCCCGCCGCCGCCGCCGCTCTCCCGCCGGCCCCGGGGCTGCAGCGCCCGCGCCCCCCCCCCCCCCCCCCCGCGGCC
>NW_028137176.1:0-31855 GCF_965140915.1 Aythya marila | reverse complement strand
AACCTACCTGATGTTCTCCAAAACCCACAATTTACACTTTTTCACCATGATGACCAACGAGAACCAAACTAAAACCCAAAGGAGAACCCAGAACACGTCAAAAACACAACTAAATAAAACGAGATAACCCCCAAAACTGAAAGAAAATCCCCCAAAACCATAGATACACGCCAAAACCACCCTAAACCCACCTGATGTTCTCCAAAACCCACAATCCACACCTATTTAACATAATGACCAACGAGAACCCAACAAAACCCAACGGAGACCCCAAAACACGTTAAAAACACCCAAAAAAGAACGGCATCACCCCCAAAACTGGAAGAAAACCCCAAATACCATAGATCCACCCCAAGGACACCCTAAACCTACCTGATGTTCTCCTAATCCCAAAGCACACTCCCAACCACCATAAAACGCATTAGGAACTCAACGAAACGCAACGGAAACCCCAAAACACTTCAAAATCACACGAAGAAAGGAGAGGATCACTCACCAAAATAGAAGAAAACCCCAAATACCATGAATCCACGCGAAAAGTCCCCCTAAACCTACCTGAAGTTCTCCAAACCCACAATTTACCCTTTTACAACACGATGACCATGGAAAACCAAATGAAACACAACGGAGACCCCAAAACACGTCAAAAACAACACAAAAAGTCCAGGATCATCCCCCCCCCCCCCAAAAAAAAAAAAAATAAAACTGAGTACCATATATCCACCCCAAAACCACCCTAAACCTACCTGATATTCTACAAAACCCACAATTTACACTTTTCCACCATGATGACCAAAGAGAACCCAACAAAACCTAATGGAGACCCCAAAAACCTTAAAAAACACCCCAAACAAAAATGGCAACACCCCCAAACTGGACGAAAATCCCCCAAAACAATAGATCCACCCCAAAACCACCCTAAACCTTCCTGATGTTCTCCAAAACACACAATTTACCCTTTTCCAACACGATGACCAACGAGAACCCAACAAAACCCAACAGAGACCCCAAAAAACGTCAAAAACACCCCAAACAAGAACGGCATCACCCCCAAAACTGGAAGAAAATCCCCCAAAACCATAGATCCACCCCAAAACCACCCTAAAACTACCTGATGTTCTCCATAACCCACAATTTACCCTTTTCCAACACGATGACCAACGAGAACGCAACAAAACCCAACAGAGACCCCAAAAAACGTCAAAAACACCCCAAACAAGAACGGCATCACCCCCAAAAACTGGAAGAAAATCCGCCAAAACCATAGATCCACCCCAAAACCACCCGAAACCTACCTGATGTTCTCCAAAACCAACAATTTACCCTTTTCCAACACGATGACCAACGAGAACCCAACAAAACCCAACAGAGACCCCAAAAAACGTCAAAAACACCCCAAACAAGAACGGCATCACCCCCAAAACTGGAAGAAAATCCGCCAAATACCATAGATCCACCCCAAAACCACCCTAAACCTACCTGATGTTCTCCAAAACCCACAATCCACTCCTATTTAACATAATGACAAACAAGAACACAACAAAACCTAATGGAGACCCCAAAACACGTCAAAAACACCCTAACAAATATCGGCATCACCCCCAAAACTGGAAGAAAATACGCCAAAACCATAGATCCACACCAAAACCACCCGAAACCTACCTGATGTTCTCCAAAACCCACAATTTACCCTTTTCCACCATAATGACCAACGAGAACCCAACAAAACCAAACAGAGACCCCAAAACTCGTCAAAAACAACACAAAAAAGAACAGGATCACGCCAAAAAATAGAAGAAAACCCCAAATACCATAGATCCACCCCAAAACCACCCGAAACCTTCCTGATGTTCTCCAAAACCCACAATTTACCCTTTTCCAACACGATGACAAACGAGAACCCAACAAAACCAAACAGAGACCCAAAAAACCTCAAAAACACCCCAAACAAGAACGGCATCACCCCCAAAATTGGAAGAAAATCCGCCAAAACCATAGATCCACCCCAAAACCACCCCAAACCTACCTGATGTTCTCCAAAACCCACAATCCACTCCTATTTAACATAGTGACCAACAAGAACACAACAAAACCCAACGGAGACCCCAAAACACGTCCAAAACTCCGCAAAAATAAACAGGATCATGCCAAAAAATAGAAGAAAACCCCAAATACCATAGATCGACCCCAAAGACACCCTAAACCTACCTGATGTTCTCCAAAACCCACAATTTACACTTTTTCACCATGATGACGAACAAGAACCAAACTAAAACCCAAAGGAGAACCCAGAACACGTCAAAAACACAACTAAATAAAACGAGATAACCCCCAAAACTGAAAGAAAATCCCCCAAAACCATAGATACACGCCAAAACCACCCTAAACCCACCTGATGTTCTCCAAAACCCACAATCCACACCTATTTAACAAAATGACCAACGAGAACCCAACAAAACCCAACGGAGACCCCAAAACACGTTAAAAACACCCCAAAAAAGAACGGCATCACCCCCAAAACTGGAAGAAAACCCCAAATACCATAGATCCACCCCAAGGACACCCTAAACCTACCTGATGTTCTCCTAATCCCAAAGCACACTCCCAACCACCATAAAACGCATTAGGAACTCAACGAAACGCAACGGAAACCCCAAAACACTTCAAAATCACACGAAGAAAGGAGAGGATCACTCTCCAAAATAGAAGAAAACCCCAAATACCATGAATCCACGCGAAAAGACCCCCTAAACCTACCTGAAGTTCTCCAAAACCCACAATTTACACTTTTACAACACGATGACCATGGAAAACCATATGAAAACAACGGAGACCCCAAAACACGTCAAAAACAACACAAAAAGTCCAGGATCATTCCCCCCCAAAAAAAAAAAAAAAAAAAAAACTGAGTACCATATATCCACCCCAAAACCACCCGAAACCTACCTGATATTCTACAAAAACCACAATTTACATTTTTCCACCATGATGACCAACGAGAACCCAACAAAACCAAACAGAGACCCCAAAAACATTAAAAAACACCCCAAACAAAAATGGCATCACCCCCAAACTGGAAGAAAATCCCCCAAAACCATAGATCCACCCCAAAACCACCCGAAACCTACCTGATGTTCTCCAAAACCCACAATTTACCCTTTTCCAACACGATGACCAACGAGAACCCAACAAAACCCAACAGAGACCCCAAAAAACGTCAAAAACACCCCAAACAAGAACGGCATCACCCCCAAAACTGGAAGAAAATCCGCCAAAACCATAGATCCACCCCAAAACCACCCTAAACCTACCTGATGTTCTCCAAAACCCACAATCCACTCCTATTTAACATAATGACAAACAAGAACACAACAAAACCTAATGGAGACCCCAAAACACGTCAAAAACACCCCAACAAATATCGGCAACACCCCCAAAACTGGAAGAAAATCCCCCAAAACCATAGATACACGCCAAAACCACCCGAAACCTACCTGATGTTCTCCAAAACCCACAATTTATCCTTTTCCAACACGATGACCAACGAGAACCCAACAAAACCCAACGGAGACCCCAAAACACGTTAAAAACACCCCAAAAAAGAACGGCATCACCCCCAAAACTGGAAGAAAACCCCAAATACCATAGATCCACCCCAAGGACACCCTAAACCTACCTGATGTTCTCCTAATCCCAAAGCACACTCCCAACCACCATAAAACGCATTAGGAACTCAACGAAACGCAACGGAAACCCCAAAACACTTCAAAATCACACGAAGAAAGGAGAGGATCACTCTCCAAAATAGAAGAAAACCCCAAATACCATGAATCCACGCGAAAAGTCCCCCTAAACCTACCTGAAGTTCTCCAAAACCCACAATTTACCCTTTTACAACACGATGACCATGGAAAACCAAATGAAACAAAACGGAGACCCCAAAACACGTCAAAAACAACACAAAAAGTCCAGGATCATCCCCACCCCCCCAAAAAAAAAAACAAAAAACTGAGTACCATATATCCACCCCAAAACCACCCTAAACCTACCTGATATTCTACAAAACTCACAATTTACACTTTTCCACCATGATGACCAACGAGAACCCAACAAAACCAAACAGAGACCCCAAAAACCTTAAAAAACACCCCAAACAAGAAAGGCATCACCCCCAAAACTGGAAGAAAATCCCCCAAAACCATAGATCCACCCCAAAACCACCCGAAACCTACCTGATCTTCTCCAAAACCCACAATCCACTCCTATTTAACATAATGACAAACAAGAACACAACAAAACCTAATGGAGACCCCAAAACACGTCAAAAACACCCCAACAAATATCGGCATCACCCCCAAAACTGGAAGAAAACACGCCAAAACCATAGATCCACCCCAAAACCACCCGAAACCTACCTGATGTTCTCCAAAACCAACAATTTGCACTTATCCAACACGATGACCAACGAGAACCCAACAAAACCCAACAGAGACCCCAAAAAACGTCAAAAACACCCCAAAAAATATCGGCATCACCCCCAAAACTGGAAGAAAATCCGCCAAAACCATAGATCCACCCCAAAACCACCCGAAACCTACCTGATGTTCTCCAAAACCCACAATCCACTCCTATTTAACATAATGACAAACAAGAACACAACAAAACCTAATGGAGACCCCAAAACACGTCAAAAACACCCCAACAAATATCGGCATCACCCCCAAAACTGGAAGAAAATACGCCAAAACCATAGATCCACCCCAAAACCACCCGAAACCTACCTGATGTTCTCCAAAACCCACAATTTACACTTTTCCACCATAATGACAAACGAGAACCCAACATAACCAAACAGAGACCCCAAAAACCTTAAAAAACACCCCAAACAAGAACGGCATCACCCCCAAAACTGGAAGAAAATCCCCCAAAACCATAGATCCACCCCAAAACCACCCGAAACCTACCTGATGTTCTCCAAAACCCACAATTTACCCTTTTCCAACACGATGACCAACGAGAACACAACAAAACCAAACGGAGACCCCAAAACACGTCCAAAACACCGCAAAAATAAACAGGATCATGCCAAAAAATAGAAGAAAACCCCAAATACCATAGATCGACCCCAAAGACACCCTAAACCTACCTGATGTTCTCCAAAACCCACAATTTACACTTTTTCACCATGATGACGAACAAGAACCAAACTAAAACCCAAAGGAGAACCCAGAACACGTCAAAAACACAACTAAATAAAACGAGATAACCCCCAAAACTGAAAGAAAATCCCCCAAAACCATAGATACACGCCAAAACCACCCTAAACCTACCTGATGTTCTCCAAAACCCACAATTTACCCTTTTCCAACATGATGATCAACGAGAACCCAACAAAACCCAACGGAGACCCCAAAACACGTCAAAAACACCCCAAACAAGAACGGCATCACCCCCAAAACTGGAAGAAAACCCCAAATACCATAGATCCACCCCAAGGACACCCTAAACCTACCTGATGTTCTCCTAATCCCAAAGCACACTCCCAACCACCATAAAACGCATTAGGAACTCAACGAAACGCAACGGAAACCCCAAAACACTTCAAAATCACACGAAGAAAGGAGAGGATCACTCTCCAAAATAGAAGAAAACCCCAAATACCATGAATCCACGCGAAAAGACCCCCTAAACCTACCTGAAGTTCTGCAAAACCCACAATTTACCCTTTTACAACACGATGACCATGGAAAACCAAATGAAACAAAACGGAGACCCCAAAACACGTCAAAAACAACACAAAAAGTCCAGGATCATCCCCACCCCCCAAAAAAAAAAAAAAAAAAAAATGAGTACCATATATCCACCCCAAAACCACCCTAAACCTTCCTGATATTCTACAAAACTCACAATTTACACTTTTCCACCATGATGACCAACGAGAACCCAACAAAACCAAACAGAGACCCCAAAAAACGTCAAAAACACCCCAAACAAGAACGGCATCACCCCCAAAACTGGAAGAAAATCCGCCAAAACCATAGATCCACCCCAAAACCACCCGAAACCTACCTGATCTTCTCCAAAACCCACAATCCACTCCTATTTAACATAGTGACCAACAAGAACACAACAAAACCCAACGGAGACCCCAAAACACGTCCAAAACACCGCAAAAATAAACAGGATCATGCCAAAAAATAGAAGAAAACACGCCAAAACCATAGATCCACCCCAAAACCACCCGAAACCTACCTGATGTTCTCCAAAACCCACAATTTACCCTTTTCCACCATAATGACCAACGAGAACCCAACAAAACCAAACAGAGACCCCAAAAACCTTAAAAAAAAAAAACAAACAAAAATGGCATCACCCCCAAAACTGGAAGAAAATCCCCCAAAACCATAGATCCACCCCAAAACCACCCGAAACCTACCTGATGTTCTCCAAAACCCACAATTTACACTTTTCCAACACGATGACCAACGAGAACCCAACAAAACCCAACAGAGACCCCAAAAAACGTCAAAAGCACCCCAAACAAGAACGGCATCACCCCCAAAACTGGAAGAAAATCCGCCAAAACCATAGATCCACCCCAAAACCACCCTAAACCTACCTGATGTTCTCCAAAACCCACAATCCACACCTATTTAACATAATGACAAACAAGAACACAACAAAACCTAATGGAGACCCCAAAACACGTCAAAAACACCCCAAACAAGAACGGCATCACCCCCAAAACTGGAAGAAAATACGCCAAAACCATAGATCCACCCCAAAACCACCCGAAACCTACCTGATGTTCTCCAAAACCCACAATTTACCCTTTTCCACCATAATGACCAACGAGAACCCAACAAAACCTAACAGAGACCGCAAAACACATCAAAAAACACACAAAAAAGAACAGGATCACGCCAAAAAATAGAAGAAAACCCCAAATACCATAGATCCACCCCAAAACCACCCTAAACCCACCTGATGTTCTCCAAAACCCACAATCCACTCCTATTTAACATAATGACCAACAAGAACACAACAAAACCCAACGGAGACCCCAAAACACGTCCAAAACACCGCAAAAATAAACAGGATCATGCCAAAAAATAGAAGAAAACCCGAAATACCATAGATCGACCCCAAAACCACCCTAAACCTACCTGATGTTCTCCAAAACCCACAATTTACCCTTTTCCAACATGATGATCAACGAGAACCCAACAAAACCCAACGGAGACCCCAAAACACGTTAAAAACACCCCAAAAAAGAACGGCATCACCCCCAAAACTGGAAGAAAACCCCAAATACCATAGATCCACCCCAAGGACACCCTAAACCTACCTGATGTTCTCCTAATCCCAAAGCACACTCCCAACCACCATAAAACGCATTAGGAACTCAACGAAACGCAACGGAAACCCCAAAACACTTCAAAATCACACGAAGAAAGGAGAGGATCACTCTCCAAAATAGAAGAAAACCCCAAATACCATGAATCCACGCGAAAAGTCCCCCTAAACCTACCTGAAGTTCTCCAAAACCCACAATTTACCCTTTTACAAAACGATGACCATGGAAAACCAAATGAAAAACAACGGAGACCCCAAAACACGTCAAAAAGAACACAAAAAGTCCAGGATCATCCCCCCCCCCAAAAAAAAAAAAAAAAAAAAAAACTGAGTACCATATATCCACCCCAAAACCACCCTAAACCTACCTGATGTTCTCCAAAACCCTCAATTTACACTTTTCCAACACGATGACCAACGAGAACCCAACAAAACCAAACAGAGACCCCAAAAAACGTCAAAAACACCCCAAACAAGAACGGCATCACCCCCAAAACTGGAAGAAAATATGCCAAAACCATAGATCCACCCCAAAACCACCCTAAACCTACCTGATCTTCTCCAAAACCCACAATCCACTCCTATTTAACATAATGACAAACAAGAACACAACAAAACCTAATGGAGACCCCAAAACACGTCAAAAACACCCCAAAAAATATCGGCATCAACCCCAAAACTGGAAGAAAATACGCCAAAACCATAGATCCACCCCAAAACCACCCGAAACCTACCTGATGTTCTCCAAAACCCACAATTTACCCTTTTCCAACACGATGACCAACGAGAACCCAACAAAACCCAACAGAGACCACAAAAAACGTCAAAAGCACCCCAAACAAGAACGGCATCACCCCCAAAACTGGAAGAAAATATGCCAAAACCATAGATCCAGCCCAAAACCACCCTAAACCTTCCTGATCTTCTCCAAAACCCACAATCCACTCCTATTTAACATAATGACAAACAAGAACACAACAAAACCTAATGGAGACCCCAAAACACGTCAAAAACACCCCAAACAAGAACGGCATCACCCCCAAAACTGGAAGAAAATACGCCAAAACCATAGATCCACCCCAAAACCACCCTAAACCTCCCTGATGTTCTCCAAAACCCACAATTTACCCTTTCCACCATAATGACCAACGAGAACCCAACAAAACCAAACAGAGACCCCAAAACACGTCAAAAACAACACAAAAAAGAACAGGATCACGCCAAAAAATAGAAGAAAACCCCAAATACCATTGATCCACCCCAAAACCACGAAAACCTTCCTGATGTTCTCCAAAACCCACAATTTACCCTTTTCCAACACGATGACCAACGAGAACCCAACAAAACCCAACAGAGACCCCAAAAAACGTCAAAAAACACCCCAAACAAGAACGGCATCACCCCCAAAATTGGAAGAAAATCCGCCAAAACCATAGATCCACCCCAAAACCACCCGAAACCTACCTGATGTTCTCCAAAACCCACAATTTACCCTTTTCCACCATAATGACCAACAAGAACCCAACAAAACCTAACAGAGACCCCAAAACACGTCAAAAACAACACAAAAAAGAACAGGATCACGCCAAAAAATAGAAGAAAACCCCAAATACCATTGATCCACCCCAAAACCACGAAAACCTTCCTGATGTTCTCCAAAACCCACAATTTTCCCTTTTCCAACACGATGACAAACGAGAACCCAACAAAACCCAACAGAGACCCCAAAAAACGTCAAAAACACCCAAACAAGAACGGCATCACCCCCAAAACTGGAAGAAAATCCGCCAAAACCATAGATCCACCCCAAAACCACCCTAAACCTACCTGATCTTCTCCAAAACCCACAATCCACTCCTATTTAACATAGTGACCAACAAGAACCCAACAGAACCCAACGGAGACCCCAAAACACGTCCAAAACACCGTAAAAATAAACAGGATCATGCCAAAAAATAGAAGAAAACCCCAAATACCATAGATGGACCCCAAAGACAACCTAAACCTACCTGATGTTCTCCAAAACCCACAATTTACACTTTTCCACTTAAATGAGGAACAAGAACCAAACTAAAACCCAAAGGAGAACCCAGAACACGTCAAAAACACAACTAAATAAAACGAGATAACCCCCAAAACTGAAAGAAAATCCCCCAAAATCATAGATACACGCCAAAACCACCCTAAACCCACCTGATGTTCTCCAAAACCCACAATCCACACCTATAACATAATGACCAACGAGAACCCAACAAAACCCAACAGAGACCCCAAAAAACGTCAAAAACACCCCAAACAAGAACGGCATCACCCCCAAAACTGGAAGAAAATCCGCCAAAACAATAGATCCACCCCAAAACCACCCTAAACCTACCTGATGTTCTCCAAAACCCACAATCCACTCCTATTTAACATAATGACAAACAAGAACACAACAAAACCTAATGGAGACCCCAAAACACGTCAAAAACACCCCAACAAATATCGGCATCACCCCCAAAACTGGAAGAAAATACGCCAAAACCATAGATCCACCCCAAAACCAACCTAAACCTACCTGATGTTCTCCAAAACCCACAATTTACACTTTTCCAACACGATGACCAACGAGAACCCAACAAAACCAAACAGAGACCCCAAAAACCTTAAAAAACACCCCAAACAAAAATGGCATCACCCCCAAAACTGGAAGAAAATCCGCCAAAACCATAGATCCACCCCAAAACCACCCGAAACCTACCTGATGTTCTCCAAAACCCACAATTTACCCTTTTCCAACACGATGACAAACGAGAACCCAACAAAACCCAACAGAGACCCCAAAAAACGTCAAAAACACCCCAAACAAGAACGGCATCACCCCCAAAACTGGAAGAAAATACGCCAAAACCATAGATCCACCCCAAAACCACCCTAAACCTACCTGATCTTCTCCAAAACCCACAATCCACTCCTATTTAACATAATGACAAACAAGAACACAACAAAACCTAATGGAGACCCCAAAACACGTCAAAAACACCCCAACAAATATCGGCATCACCCCCAAAACTGGAAGAAAATCCGCCAAAACCATAGATCCACCCCAAAACCACCCTAAACCTACCTGATGTTCTCCAAAACCCACAATTTACACTTTTCCAACACGATGACCAACGAGAACCCAACAAAACCAAACAGAGACCCCAAAACACGTCAAAAACAACACAAAAAAAAAACAGGATGACGCCAAAAAATAGAAGAAAACCCCAAATACCATAGATCCACCCCAAAACCACCCGAAACCTTCCTGATGTTCTCCAAAACCCACAATTTACCCTTTTCCAACACGATGACCAACGAGAACCCAACAAAACCCAACAGAGACCCCAAAAAACATCAAAAACACCCCAAACAAGAACGGCATCACCCCCAAAATTGGAAGAAAATCCGCCAAAACCATAGATCCACCCCAAAACCACCCGAAACCTACCTGATGTTCTCCAAAACCCACAATCCACTCCTATTTAACATAATGACCAACAAGAACACAACAAAACCCAACGGAGACCCCAAAACACGTCCAAAACACCGCAAAAATAAACAGGATCATGCCAAAAAATAGAAGAAAACCCCAAATACCATAGATCGACCCCAAAGACACCCTAAACCTACCTGATGTTCTCCAAAACACACAATTTACACTTTTTCACCATGATGACGAAAAAGAACCAAACTAAAACCCAAAGGAGAACCCAGAACACGTCAAAAACACAACTAAATAAAACGAGATAACCCCCAAAACTGAAAGAAAATCCCCCAAAATCATAGATACACGCCAAAACCACCCTAAACCTACCTGATGTTCTCCAAAACCCACAATTTACCCTTTTCCAACATGATGACCAACGAGAACACAACAAAACCCAACGGAGACCCCAAAACACGTTAAAAACACCCCAAAAAAGAACGGCATCACCCCCAAAACTGGAAGAAAACCCCAAATACCATAGATCCACCCCAAGGACACCCTAAACCTACCTGATGTTCTCCTAATCCCAAAGCACACTCCCAACCACCATAAAACGCATTAGGAACTCAACGAAACGCAACGGAAACCCCAAAACACTTCAAAATCACACGAAGAAAGGAGAGGATCACTCTCCAAAATAGAAGAAAACCCCAAATACCATGAATCCACGCGAAAAGTCCCCCTAAACCTACCTGAAGTTCTCCAAAACCCCCAATTTACACTTTTCCAACACGATGACCATGGAAAACCAAATGAAACACAACGGAGACCCCAAAACACGTCAAAAACAACACAAAAACTCCAGGATCATCCTCCCCCCCCCAAAAAAAAAAAACAAAAAAAAACTGAGTACCATACATCCACCCCAAAACCACCCTAAACCTACCTGATATTCTACAAAACCCACAATTTACACTTTTCCACCATGATGACCAACGAGAACCCAACAAAACCAAACAGAGACCCCAAAAACCTTAAAAAACACCGCAAACAAAAATGGCATCACCCCCAAAACTGGAAGAAAATACGCCAAAACCATAGATCCACCCCAAAACCACCCTAAACCTACCTGATGTTCTCCAAAACCCACAATTTACCCTTTTCCAACACGATGACCAACGAGAACCCAACAAAACCCAACAGAGAACCCAAAAAACGTCAAAAACAACCCAAACAAGAACGGCATCACCCCCAAAATTGGAAGAAAACCCCAAATACCATAGATCCACCCCAAGGACACCCTAAACCTACCTGATGTTCTCCTAATCCCAAAGCACACTCCCAACCACCATAAAACGCATTAGGAACTCAACGAAACGCAACGGAAACCCCAAAACACTTCAAAATCACACGAAGAAAGGAGAGGATCACTCTCCAAAATAGAAGAAAACCCCAAATACCATGAATCCACGCGAAAAGTCCCCCTAAACCTACCTGAAGTTCTCCAAAACCCACAATTTACACTTTTACAACACGATGACCATGGAAAACCAAATGAAACACAACGGAGACCCCAAAACACGTCAAAAACAACACAAAAAGTCCAGGATCATCCCCCCCCAAAAAAAAAAAAAAAAACAAAAAAAAAACTGAGTACCATATATCCACCCCAAAACCACCCGAAACCTACCTGATATTCTACAAAACCCACAATTTACACTTTTCCACCATGATGACCAACGAGAACCCAACAAAACCAAACAGAGACCCAAAAAACCTTAAAAAGCACCCCAAACAAAAATGGCATCACCCCCAAAACTGGAAGAAAATACGCCAAAACCATAGATCCACCCCAAAACCACCCTAAACCTACCTGATCTTCTCCAAAACCCACAATCCACTCCTATTTAACATAATGACAAACAAGAACACAACAAAACCTAATGGAGACCCCAAAACACGTCAAAAACACCCCAACAAATATCGGCATCACCCCCAAAACTGGAAGAAAATCCGCCAAAACCATAGATCCACCCCAAAACCACCCTAAACCTACCTGATGTTCTCCAAAACCCACAATTTACACTTTTCCAACACGATGACCAACGAGAACCCAACAAAACCAAACAGAGACCCCAAAACACGTCAAAAACAACACAAAAAAAAAAACAGGATGACGCCAAAAAATAGAAGAAAACCCCAAATACCATAGATCCACCCCAAAACCACCCGAAACCTTCCTGATGTTCTTCAAAACCCACAATTTACCCTTTTCCAACACGATGACCAACGAGAACCCAACAAAACCCAACAGAGACCCCAAAAAACGTCAAAAACACCCCAAACAAGAACGGCATCACCCCCAAAATTGGAAGAAAATCCGCCAAAACCATAGATCCACCCCAAAACCACCCGAAACCTACCTGATGTTCTCCAAAACCCACAATCCACTCCTATTTAACATAATGACCAACAAGAACACAACAAAACCCAACGGAGACCCCAAAACACGTCCAAAACACCGCAAAAATAAACAGGATCATGCCAAAAAATAGAAGAAAACCCCAAATACAATAGATCGACCCCAAAGACACCCTAAACCTACCTGATGTTCTCCAAAACACACAATTTACACTTTTTCACCATGATGACGAAAAAGAACCAAACTAAAACCCAAAGGAGAACCCAGAAGACGTCAAAAACACAACTAAATAAAACGAGATAACCCCCAAAACTGAAAGAAAATCCCCCAAAATCATAGATACACGCCAAAACCACCCTAAACCTACCTGATGTTCTCCAAAACCCACAATTTACCCTTTTCCAACATGATGACCAACGAGAACACAACAAAACCCAACGGAGACCCCAAAACACGTCCAAAACACCCCAAAAAAGAACGGCATCACCCCCAAAACTGGAAGAAAACCCCAAATACCATAGATCCACCCCAAGGACACCCTAAACCTACCTGATGTTCTCCTAATCCCAAAGCACACTCCCAACCACCATAAAACCCATTAGGAACTCAACGAAACGCAACGGAAACCCCAAAACACTTCAAAATCACACGAAGAAAGGAGAGGATCACTCTCCAAAATAGAAGAAAACCCCAAATACCATGAATCCACGCGAAAAGTCCCCCTAAACCTACCTGAAGTTCTCCAAAACCCACAATTTACACTTTTACAACACGATGACCATGGAAAACCAAATGAAACACAACGGAGACCCCAAAACACGTCAAAAACAACACAAAAACTCCAGGATCATCCTCCCCCCCCCCCCAAAAAAAAAACAAAAAAAAACTGAGTACCATACATCCACCCCAAAACCACCCTAAACCTACCTGATATTCTACAAAACCCACAATTTACACTTTTCCACCATGATGACCAACGAGAACCCAACAAAACCAAACAGAGACCCCAAAAACCTTAAAAAACACCGCAAACAAAAATGGCATCACCCCCAAAACTGGAAGAAAATACGCCAAAACCATAGATCCACCCCAAAACCACACTAAACCTACCTGATGTTCTCCAAAACCCACAATTTACCCTTTTCCAACACGATGACCAACGAGAACCCAACAAAACCCAACAGAGACCCCAAAAAACGTCAAAAACAACCGAAACAAGAACGGCATCACCCCCAAAATTGGAAGAAAACCCCAAATACCATAGATCCACCACAAGGACACCCTAAACCTACCTGATGTTCTCCTAATCCCAAAGCACACTCCCAACCACCATAAAACGCATTAGGAACTCAACGAAACGCAACGGAAACCCCAAAACACTTCAAAATCACACGAAGAAAGGAGAGGATCACTCTCCAAAATAGAAGAAAACCCCAAATACCATGAATCCACGCGAAAAGTCCCCCTAAACCTACCTGAAGTTCTCCAAAACCCCCAATTTACACTTTTACAACACGATGACCATGGAAAACCAAATGAAACACAACGGAGACCCCAAAACACGTCAAAAACAACACAAAAAGTCCAGGATCATCCCCCCCAAAAAAAAAAAAAAAAAAAAAAAAAAAAACTGAGTACCATATATCCACCCCAAAACCACCCGAAACCTACCTGATATTCTACAAAACCCACAATTTACACTTTTCCACCATGATGACCAACGAGAACCCAACAAAACCAAACAGAGACCCAAAAAACCTTAAAAAGCACCCCAAACAAAAATGGCATCACCCCCAAAACTGGAAGAAAATACGCCAAAACCATAGATCCACCCCAAAACCACCCTAAACCTACCTGATCTTCTCCAAAACCCACAATCCACTCCTATTTAACATAATGACAAACAAGAACACAACAAAACCTAATGGAGACCCCAAAACACGTCAAAAACACCCCAACAAATATCGGCATCACCCCCAAAACTGGAAGAAAATCCGCCAAAACCATAGATCCACCCCAAAACCACCCTAAACCTACCTGATGTTCTCCAAAACCCACAATTTACACTTTTCCAACACGATGACCAACGAGAACCCAACAAAACCAAACAGAGACCCCAAAACACGTCAAAAACAACACAAAAAAAAAACAGGATGACGCCAAAAAATAGAAGAAAACCCCAAATACCATAGATCCACCCCAAAACCACCCGAAACCTTCCTGATGTTCTTCAAAACCCACAATTTACCCTTTTCCAACACGATGACCAACGAGAACCCAACAAAACCCAACAGAGACCCCAAAAAACGTCAAAAACACCCCAAACAAGAACGGCATCACCCCCAAAATTGGAAGAAAATCCGCCAAAACCATAGATCCACCCCAAAACCACCCGAAACCTACCTGATGTTCTCCAAAACCCACAATCCACTCCTATTTAACATAATGACCAACAAGAACACAACAAAACCCAACGGAGACCCCAAAACACGTCCAAAACACCGCAAAAATAAACAGGATCATGCCAAAAAATAGAAGAAAACCCCAAATACCATAGATCGACCCCAAAGACACCCTAAACCTACCTGATGTTCTCCAAAACACACAATTTACACTTTTTAACCATGATGACGAAAAAGAACCAAACTAAAACCCAAAGGAGAACCCAGAACACGTCAAAAACACAACTAAATAAAACGAGATAACCCCCAAAACTGAAAGAAAATCCCCCAAAATCATAGATACACGCCAAAACCACCCTAAACCTACCTGATGTTCTCCAAAACCCACAATTTACCCTTTTCCAACATGATGACCAACGAGAACACAACAAAACCCAACGGAGACCCCAAAACACGTTAAAAACACCCCAAAAAAGAACGGCATCACCCCCAAAACTGGAAGAAAACCCCAAATACCATAGATCCACCCCAAGGACACCCTAAACCTACCTGATGTTCTCCTAATCCCAAAGCACACTCCCAACCACCATAAAACCCATTAGGAACTCAACGAAACGCAACGGAAACCCCAAAACACTTCAAAATCACACGAAGAAAGGAGAGGATCACTCTCCAAAATAGAAGAAAACCCCAAATACCATGAATCCACGCGAAAAGTCCCCCTAAACCTACCTGAAGTTCTCCAAAACCCCCAATTTACACTTTTACAACACGATGACCATGGAAAACCAAATGAAACACAACGGAGACCCCAAAACACGTCAAAAACAACACAAAAACTCCAGGATCATCCTCCCCCCCCCAAAAAAAAAAAAACAAAAAAAACTGAGTACCATACATCCACCCCAAAACCACCCTAAACCTACCTGATATTCTACAAAACCCACAATTTACACTTTTCCACCATGATGACCAACGAGAACCCAACAAAACCAAACAGAGACCCCAAAAACCTTAAAAAACACCGCAAACAAAAATGGCATCACCCCCAAAACTGGAAGAAAATCAGCCAAAACCATAGATCCACCCCAAAACCACCCTAAACCTACCTGATGTTCTCCAAAACCCACAATTTACCCTTTTCCAACACGATGACCAACGAGAACCCAACAAAACCCAACAGAGAACCCAAAAAACGTCAAAAACAACCGAAACAAGAACGGCATCACCCCCAAAATTGGAAGAAAACCCCAAATACCATAGATCCACCACAAGGACACCCTAAACCTACCTGATGTTCTCCTAATCCCAAAGCACACTTCCAACCACCATAAAACGCATTAGGAACTCAACGAAACGCAACGGAAACCCCAAAACACTTCAAAATCACACGAAGAAAGGAGAGGATCACTCTCCAAAATAGAAGAAAACCCCAAATACCATGAATCCACGCGAAAAGTCCCCCTAAACCTACCTGAAGTTCTCCAAAACCCCCAATTTACACTTTTACAACACGATGACCATGGAAAACCAAATGAAACACAACGGAGACCCCAAAACACGTCAAAAACAACACAAAAAGTCCAGGATCATCCCCCCCAAAAAAAAAAAAAAAAAAAAAAAAAAAAACTGAGTACCATATATCCACCCCAAAACCACCGTAAACCTACCTGATATTCTACAAAACCCACAATTTACACTTTTCCACCATGATGACCAACGAGAACCCAACAAAACCAAACAGAGACCCCAAAAACCTTAAAAAGCACCCCAAACAAAAATGGCATCACCCCCAAAACTGGAAGAAAATCCCCCAAAACCATAGATCCACCCCAAAACCACACGAAACCTACCTGATGTTCTCCAAAACCCACAATTTACCCTTTTCCACCATAATGACCAACGAGAACCCAACAAAACCAAACAGAGACCCCAAAACACGTCAAAAACAACACAAAAAAGAACAGGATCACGCCAAAAAATAGAAGAAAACCCCAAATACCATAGATCCACCCCAAAACCACCCGAAACCTTCCTGATGTTCTCCAAAACCCACAATTTACCCTTTTCCAACACGATGACAAACGAGAACCCAACAAAACCCAACAGAGACCCCAAAACACGTCAAAAACACCCCAAACAAGAACGGCATCACCCCCAAAACTGGAAGAAAATCCGCCAAAACAATAGATCCACCCCAAAACCACCCTAAACCTACCTGATGTTCTCCAAAACCCACAATTTACACTTTTCCAACACGATGACCAACGAGAACCCAACAAAACCAAACAGAGACCCCAAAACACGTCAAAAACAACACAAAAAAAAAACAGGATGACGCCAAAAAATAGAAGAAAACCCCAAATACCATAGATCCACCCCAAAACCACCCGAAACCTTCCTGATGTTCTTCAAAACCCACAATTTACCCTTTTCCAACACGATGACCAACGAGAACCCAACAAAACCCAACAGAGACCCCAAAAAACGTCAAAAACACCCCAAACAAGAACGGCATCACCCCCAAAATTGGAAGAAAATCCGCCAAAACCATAGATCCACCCCAAAACCACCCGAAACCTACCTGATGTTCTCCAAAACCCACAATCCACTCCTATTTAACATAATGACCAACAAGAACACAACAAAACCCAACGGAGACCCCAAAACACGTCCAAAACACCGCAAAAATAAACAGGATCATGCCAAAAAATAGAAGAAAACCCCAAATACCATAGATCGACCCCAAAGACACCCTAAACCTACCTGATGTTCTCCAAAACACACAATTTACACTTTTTCACCATGATGACGAAAAAGAACCAAACTAAAACCCAAAGGAGAACCCAGAACACGTCAAAAACACAACTAAATAAAACGAGATAACCCCCAAAACTGAAAGAAAATCCCCCAAAATCATAGATACACGCCAAAACCACCCTAAACCTACCTGATGTTCTCCAAAACCCACAATTTACCCTTTTCCAACATGATGACCAACGAGAACACAACAAAACCCAACGGAGACCCCAAAACACGTTAAAAACACCCCAAAAAAGAAAGGCATCACCCCCAAAACTGGAAGAAAACCCCAAATACCATAGATCCACCCCAAGGACACCCTAAACCTACCTGATGTTCTCCTAATCCCAAAGCACACTCCCAACCACCATAAAACCCATTAGGAACTCAACGAAACGCAACGGAAACCCCAAAACACTTCAAAATCACACGAAGAAAGGAGAGGATCACTCTCCAAAATAGAAGAAAACCCCAAATACCATGAATCCACGCGAAAACTCCCCCTAAACCTACCTGAAGTTCTCCAAAACCCCCAATTTACACTTTTACAACACGATGACCATGGAAAACCAAATGAAACACAACGGAGACCCCAAAACACGTCAAAAACAACACAAAAACTCCAGGATCATCCTCCCCCCCCCAAAAAAAAAAAACAAAAAAAAACTGAGTACCATACATCCACCCCAAAACCACCCTAAACCTACCTGATATTCTACAAAACCCACAATTTACACTTTTCCACCATGATGACCAACGAGAACCCAACAAAACCAAACAGAGACCCCAAAAACCTTAAAAAACACCGCAAACAAAAATGGCATCACCCCCAAAACTGGAAGAAAATACGCCAAAACCATAGATCCACCCCAAAACCACACTAAACCTACCTGATGTTCTCCAAAACCCACAATTTACCCTTTTCCAACACGATGACCAACGAGAACCCAACAAAACCCAACAGAGACCCCAAAAAACGTCAAAAACAACCGAAACAAGAACGGCATCACCCCCAAAATTGGAAGAAAACCCCAAATACCATAGATCCACCACAAGGACACCCTAAACCTACCTGATGTTCTCCTAATCCCAAAGCACACTCCCAACCACCATAAAACGCATTAGGAACTCAACGAAACGCAACGGAAACCCCAAAACACTTCAAAATCACACGAAGAAAGGAGAGGATCACTCTCCAAAATAGAAGAAAACCCCAAATACCATGAATCCACGCGAAAAGTCCCCCTAAACCTACCTGAAGTTCTCCAAAACCCCCAATTTACACTTTTACAACACGATGACCATGGAAAACCAAATGAAACACAACGGAGACCCCAAAACACGTCAAAAACAACACAAAAAGTCCAGGATCATCCCCCCCAAAAAAAAAAAAAAAAAAAAAAAAAAAAACTGAGTACCATATATCCACCCCAAAACCACCCGAAACCTACCTGATATTCTACAAAACCCACAATTTACACTTTTCCACCATGATGACCAACGAGAACCCAACAAAACCAAACAGAGACCCAAAAAACCTTAAAAAGCACCCCAAACAAAAATGGCATCACCCCCAAAACTGGAAGAAAATACGCCAAAACCATAGATCCACCCCAAAACCACCCTAAACCTACCTGATCTTCTCCAAAACCCACAATCCACTCCTATTTAACATAATGACAAACAAGAACACAACAAAACCTAATGGAGACCCCAAAACACGTCAAAAACACCCCAACAAATATCGGCATCACCCCCAAAACTGGAAGAAAATCCGCCAAAACCATAGATCCACCCCAAAACCACCCTAAACCTACCTGATGTTCTCCAAAACCCACAATTTACACTTTTCCAACACGATGACCAACGAGAACCCAACAAAACCAAACAGAGACCCCAAAACACGTCAAAAACAACACAAAAAAAAAACAGGATGACGCCAAAAAATAGAAGAAAACCCCAAATACCATAGATCCACCCCAAAACCACCCGAAACCTTCCTGATGTTCTTCAAAACCCACAATTTACCCTTTTCCAACACGATGACCAACGAGAACCCAACAAAACCCAACAGAGACCCCAAAAAACGTCAAAAACACCCCAAACAAGAACGGCATCACCCCCAAAATTGGAAGAAAATCCGCCAAAACCATAGATCCACCCCAAAACCACCCGAAACCTACCTGATGTTCTCCAAAACCCACAATCCACTCCTATTTAACATAATGACCAACAAGAACACAACAAAACCCAACGGAGACCCCAAAACACGTCCAAAACACCGCAAAAATAAACAGGATCATGCCAAAAAATAGAAGAAAACCCCAAATACCATAGATCGACCCCAAAGACACCCTAAACCTACCTGATGTTCTCCAAAACACACAATTTACACTTTTTAACCATGATGACGAAAAAGAACCAAACTAAAACCCAAAGGAGAACCCAGAACACGTCAAAAACACAACTAAATAAAACGAGATAACCCCCAAAACTGAAAGAAAATCCCCCAAAATCATAGATACACGCCAAAACCACCCTAAACCTACCTGATGTTCTCCAAAACCCACAATTTACCCTTTTCCAACATGATGACCAACGAGAACACAACAAAACCCAACGGAGACCCCAAAACACGTTAAAAACACCCCAAAAAAGAACGGCATCACCCCCAAAACTGGAAGAAAACCCCAAATACCATAGATCCACCCCAAGGACACCCTAAACCTACCTGATGTTCTCCTAATCCCAAAGCACACTCCCAACCACCATAAAACCCATTAGGAACTCAACGAAACGCAACGGAAACCCCAAAACACTTCAAAATCACACGAAGAAAGGAGAGGATCACTCTCCAAAATAGAAGAAAACCCCAAATACCATGAATCCACGCGAAAAGTCCCCCTAAACCTACCTGAAGTTCTCCAAAACCCCCAATTTACACTTTTACAACACGATGACCATGGAAAACCAAATGAAACACAACGGAGACCCCAAAACACGTCAAAAACAACACAAAAACTCCAGGATCATCCTCCCCCCCCCAAAAAAAAAAAAACAAAAAAAACTGAGTACCATACATCCACCCCAAAACCACCCTAAACCTACCTGATATTCTACAAAACCCACAATTTACACTTTTCCACCATGATGACCAACGAGAACCCAACAAAACCAAACAGAGACCCCAAAAACCTTAAAAAACACCGCAAACAAAAATGGCATCACCCCCAAAACTGGAAGAAAATCAGCCAAAACCATAGATCCACCCCAAAACCACCCTAAACCTACCTGATGTTCTCCAAAACCCACAATTTACCCTTTTCCAACACGATGACCAACGAGAACCCAACAAAACCCAACAGAGAACCCAAAAAACGTCAAAAACAACCGAAACAAGAACGGCATCACCCCCAAAATTGGAAGAAAACCCCAAATACCATAGATCCACCACAAGGACACCCTAAACCTACCTGATGTTCTCCTAATCCCAAAGCACACTTCCAACCACCATAAAACGCATTAGGAACTCAACGAAACGCAACGGAAACCCCAAAACACTTCAAAATCACACGAAGAAAGGAGAGGATCACTCTCCAAAATAGAAGAAAACCCCAAATACCATGAATCCACGCGAAAAGTCCCCCTAAACCTACCTGAAGTTCTCCAAAACCCCCAATTTACACTTTTACAACACGATGACCATGGAAAACCAAATGAAACACAACGGAGACCCCAAAACACGTCAAAAACAACACAAAAAGTCCAGGATCATCCCCCCCAAAAAAAAAAAAAAAAAAAAAAAAAAAAAAAAAACTGAGTACCATATATCCACCCCAAAACCACCGTAAACCTACCTGATATTCTACAAAACCCACAATTTACACTTTTCCACCATGATGACCAACGAGAACCCAACAAAACCAAACAGAGACCCCAAAAACCTTAAAAAGCACCCCAAACAAAAATGGCATCACCCCCAAAACTGGAAGAAAATCCCCCAAAACCATAGATCCACCCCAAAACCACACGAAACCTACCTGATGTTCTCCAAAACCCACAATTTACCCTTTTCCACCATAATGACCAACGAGAACCCAACAAAACCAAACAGAGACCCCAAAACACGTCAAAAACAACACAAAAAAGAACAGGATCACGCCAAAAAATAGAAGAAAACCCCAAATACCATAGATCCACCCCAAAACCACCCGAAACCTTCCTGATGTTCTCCAAAACCCACAATTTACCCTTTTCCAACACGATGACAAACGAGAACCCAACAAAACCCAACAGAGACCCCAAAACACGTCAAAAACACCCCAAACAAGAACGGCATCACCCCCAAAACTGGAAGAAAATCCGCCAAAACAATAGATCCACCCCAAAACCACCCTAAACCTACCTGATGTTCTCCAAAACCCACAATTTACACTTTTCCAACACGATGACCAACGAGAACCCAACAAAACCAAACAGAGACCCCAAAACACGTCAAAAACAACACAAAAAAAAAACAGGATGACGCCAAAAAATAGAAGAAAACCCCAAATACCATAGATCCACCCCAAAACCACCCGAAACCTTCCTGATGTTCTTCAAAACCCACAATTTACCCTTTTCCAACACGATGACCAACGAGAACCCAACAAAACCCAACAGAGACCCCAAAAAACGTCAAAAACACCCCAAACAAGAACGGCATCACCCCCAAAATTGGAAGAAAATCCGCCAAAACCATAGATCCACCCCAAAACCACCCGAAACCTACCTGATGTTCTCCAAAACCCACAATCCACTCCTATTTAACATAATGACCAACAAGAACACAACAAAACCCAACGGAGACCCCAAAACACGTCCAAAACACCGCAAAAATAAACAGGATCATGCCAAAAAATAGAAGAAAACCCCAAATACCATAGATCGACCCCAAAGACACCCTAAACCTACCTGATGTTCTCCAAAACACACAATTTACACTTTTTCACCATGATGACGAAAAAGAACCAAACTAAAACCCAAAGGAGAACCCAGAACACGTCAAAAACACAACTAAATAAAACGAGATAACCCCCAAAACTGAAAGAAAATCCCCCAAAATCATAGATACACGCCAAAACCACCCTAAACCTACCTGATGTTCTCCAAAACCCACAATTTACCCTTTTCCAACATGATGACCAACGAGAACACAACAAAACCCAACGGAGACCCCAAAACACGTTAAAAACACCCCAAAAAAGAAAGGCATCACCCCCAAAACTGGAAGAAAACCCCAAATACCATAGATCCACCCCAAGGACACCCTAAACCTACCTGATGTTCTCCTAATCCCAAAGCACACTCCCAACCACCATAAAACCCATTAGGAACTCAACGAAACGCAACGGAAACCCCAAAACACTTCAAAATCACACGAAGAAAGGAGAGGATCACTCTCCAAAATAGAAGAAAACCCCAAATACCATGAATCCACGCGAAAAGTCCCCCTAAACCTACCTGAAGTTCTCCAAAACCCCCAATTTACACTTTTACAACACGATGACCATGGAAAACCAAATGAAACACAACGGAGACCCCAAAACACGTCAAAAACAACACAAAAACTCCAGGATCATCCTCCCCCCCCCAAAAAAAAAAAACAAAAAAAAACTGAGTACCATACATCCACCCCAAAACCACCCTAAACCTACCTGATATTCTACAAAACCCACAATTTACACTTTTCCACCATGATGACCAACGAGAACCCAACAAAACCAAACAGAGACCCCAAAAACCTTAAAAAACACCGCAAACAAAAATGGCATCACCCCCAAAACTGGAAGAAAATACGCCAAAACCATAGATCCACCCCAAAACCACCCTAAACCTACCTGATGTTCTCCAAAACCCACAATTTACACTTTTCCAACACGATGACCAACGAGAACCCAACAAAACCCAACAGAGAACCCAAAAAACGTCAAAAACAACCCAAACAAGAACGGCATCACCCCCAAAATTGGAAGAAAATCCGCCAAAACCATAGATCCACCCCAAAACCACCCGAAACCTTCCTGATGTTCTTCAAAACCCACAATTTACCCTTTTCCAACACGATGACCAACGAGAACCCAACAAAACCCAACAGAGACCCCAAAAAACGTCAAAAACACCCCAAACAAGAACGGCATCACCCCCAAAATTGGAAGAAAATCCGCCAAAACCATAGATCCACCCCAAAACCACCCGAAACCTACCTGATGTTCTCCAAAACCCACAATCCACTCCTATTTAACATAATGACCAACAAGAACACAACAAAACCCAACGGAGACCCCAAAACACGTCCAAAACACCGCAAAAATAAACAGGATCATGCCAAAAAATAGAAGAAAACCCCAAATACCATAGATCGACCCCAAAGACACCCTAAACCTACCTGATGTTCTCCAAAACACACAATTTACACTTTTTCACCATGATGACGAAAAAGAACCAAACTAAAACCCAAAGGAGAACCCAGAACACGTCAAAAACACAACTAAATAAAACGAGATAACCCCCAAAACTGAAAGAAAATCCCCCAAAATCATAGATACACGCCAAAACCACCCTAAACCTACCTGATGTTCTCCAAAACCCACAATTTACCCTTTTCCAACATGATGACCAACGAGAACACAACAAAACCCAACGGAGACCCCAAAACACGTTAAAAACACCCCAAAAAAGAAAGGCATCACCCCCAAAACTGGAAGAAAACCCCAAATACCATAGATCCACCCCAAGGACACCCTAAACCTACCTGATGTTCTCCTAATCCCAAAGCACACTCCCAACCACCATAAAACGCATTAGGAACTCAACGAAACGCAACGGAAACCCCAAAACACTTCAAAATCACACGAAGAAAGGAGAGGATCACTCTCCAAAATAGAAGAAAACCCCAAATACCATGAATCCACGCGAAAAGTCCCCCTAAACCTACCTGAAGTTCTCCAAAACCCCCAATTTACACTTTTACAACACGATGACCATGGAAAACCAAATGAAACACAACGGAGACCCCAAAACACGTCAAAAACAACACAAAAACTCCAGGATCATCCTCCCCCCCCCAAAAAAAAAAAACAAAAAAAAACTGAGTACCATACATCCACCCCAAAACCACCCTAAACCTACCTGATATTCTACAAAACCCACAATTTACACTTTTCCACCATGATGACCAACGAGAACCCAACAAAACCAAACAGAGACCCCAAAAACCTTAAAAAACACCGCAAACAAAAATGGCATCACCCCCAAAACTGGAAGAAAATACGCCAAAACCATAGATCCACCCCAAAACCACCCTAAACCTACCTGATGTTCTCCAAAACCCACAATTTACCCTTTTCCAACACGATGACCAACGAGAACCCAACAAAACCCAACAGAGAACCCAAAAAACGTCAAAAACAACCCAAACAAGAACGGCATCACCCCCAAAATTGGAAGAAAACCCCAAATACCATAGATCCACCACAAGGACACCCTAAACCTACCTGATGTTCTCCTAATCCCAAAGCACACTCCCAACCACCATAAAACCCATTAGGAACTCAACGAAACGCAACGGAAACCCCAAAACACTTCAAAATCACACGAAGAAAGGAGAGGATCACTCTCCAAAATAGAAGAAAACCCCAAATACCATGAATCCACGCGAAAAGTCCCCCTAAACCTACCTGAAGTTCTCCAAAACCCCCAATTTACACTTTTACAACACGATGACCATGGAAAACCAAATGAAACACAACGGAGACCCCAAAACACGTCAAAAACAACACAAAAAGTCCAGGATCATCCCCCCCCCAAAAAAAAAAAAAAAAAAAAAAAAAAACTGAGTACCATATATCCACCCCAAAACCACCCGAAACCTACCTGATATTCTACAAAACCCACAATTTACACTTTTCCACCATGATGACCAACGAGAACCCAACAAAACCAAACAGAGACCCAAAAAACCTTAAAAAGCACCCCAAACAAAAATGGCATCACCCCCAAAACTGGAAGAAAATACGCCAAAACCATAGATCCACCCCAAAACCACCCTAAACCTACCTGATCTTCTCCAAAACCCACAATCCACTCCTATTTAACATAATGACAAACAAGAACACAACAAAACCTAATGGAGACCCCAAAACACGTCAAAAACACCCCAACAAATATCGGCATCACCCCCAAAACTGGAAGAAAATCCGCCAAAACCATAGATCCACCCCAAAACCACCCTAAACCTACCTGATGTTCTCCAAAACCCACAATTTACACTTTTCCAACACGATGACCAACGAGAACCCAACAAAACCAAACAGAGACCCCAAAACACGTCAAAAACAACACAAAAAAAAAACAGGATGACGCCAAAAAATAGAAGAAAACCCCAAATACCATAGATCCACCCCAAAACCACCCGAAACCTTCCTGATGTTCTTCAAAACCCACAATTTACCCTTTTCCAACACGATGACCAACGAGAACCCAACAAAACCCAACAGAGACCCCAAAAAACGTCAAAAACACCCCAAACAAGAACGGCATCACCCCCAAAATTGGAAGAAAATCCGCCAAAACCATAGATCCACCCCAAAACCACCCGAAACCTACCTGATGTTCTCCAAAACCCACAATCCACTCCTATTTAACATAATGACCAACAAGAACACAACAAAACCCAACGGAGACCCCAAAACACGTCCAAAACACCGCAAAAATAAACAGGATCATGCCAAAAAATAGAAGAAAACCCCAAATACCATAGATCGACCCCAAAGACACCCTAAACCTACCTGATGTTCTCCAAAACACACAATTTACACTTTTTCACCATGATGACGAAAAAGAACCAAACTAAAACCCAA
Source organism: Aythya marila (assembly GCF_965140915.1). Classification (NCBI taxonomy): domain Eukaryota; kingdom Metazoa; phylum Chordata; class Aves; order Anseriformes; family Anatidae; genus Aythya; species Aythya marila. The sequence goes on along the minus strand of NW_028137176.1, from coordinate 4,522 downwards.
AGGAGAACCCAGAACACGTCAAAAACACAACTAAATAAAACGAGATAACCCCCAAAACTGAAAGAAAATCCCCCAAAATCATAGATACACGCCAAAACCACCCTAAACCTACCTGATGTTCTCCAAAACCCACAATTTACCCTTTTCCAACATGATGACCAACGAGAACACAACAAAACCCAACGGAGACCCCAAAACACGTTAAAAACACCCCAAAAAAGAACGGCATCACCCCCAAAACTGGAAGAAAACCCCAAATACCATAGATCCACCCCAAGGACACCCTAAACCTACCTGATGTTCTCCTAATCCCAAAGCACACTCCCAACCACCATAAAACCCATTAGGAACTCAACGAAACGCAACGGAAACCCCAAAACACTTCAAAATCACACGAAGAAAGGAGAGGATCACTCTCCAAAATAGAAGAAAACCCCAAATACCATGAATCCACGCGAAAAGTCCCCCTAAACCTACCTGAAGTTCTCCAAAACCCCCAATTTACACTTTTACAACACGATGACCATGGAAAACCAAATGAAACACAACGGAGACCCCAAAACACGTCAAAAACAACACAAAAACTCCAGGATCATCCTCCCCCCCCCAAAAAAAAAAAAACAAAAAAAAACTGAGTACCATACATCCACCCCAAAACCACCCTAAACCTACCTGATATTCTACAAAACCCACAATTTACACTTTTCCACCATGATGACCAACGAGAACCCAACAAAACCAAACAGAGACCCCAAAAACCTTAAAAAACACCGCAAACAAAAATGGCATCACCCCCAAAACTGGAAGAAAATACGCCAAAACCATAGATCCACCCCAAAACCACCCTAAACCTACCTGATGTTCTCCAAAACCCACAATTTACCCTTTTCCAACACGATGACCAACGAGAACCCAACCAAACCCAACAGAGAACCCAAAAAACGTCAAAAACAACCCAAACAAGAACGGCATCACCCCCAAAATTGGAAGAAAACCCCAAATACCATAGATCCACCACAAGGACACCCTAAACCTACCTGATGTTCTCCTAATCCCAAAGCACACTCCCAACCACCATAAAACCCATTAGGAACTCAACGAAACGCAACGGAAACCCCAAAACACTTCAAAATCACACGAAGAAAGGAGAGGATCACTCTCCAAAATAGAAGAAAACCCCAAATACCATGAATCCACGCGAAAAGTCCCCCTAAACCTACCTGAAGTTCTCCAAAACCCCCAATTTACACTTTTACAACACGATGACCATGGAAAACCAAATGAAACACAACGGAGACCCCAAAACACGTCAAAAACAACACAAAAAGTCCAGGATCATCCCCCCCCCAAAAAAAAAAAAAAAAAAAAAAAAAACTGAGTACCATATATCCACCCCAAAACCACCCGAAACCTACCTGATATTCTACAAAACCCACAATTTACACTTTTCCACCATGATGACCAACGAGAACCCAACAAAACCAAACAGAGACCCAAAAAACCTTAAAAAGCACCCCAAACAAAAATGGCATCACCCCCAAAACTGGAAGAAAATACGCCAAAACCATAGATCCACCCCAAAACCACCCTAAACCTACCTGATCTTCTCCAAAACCCACAATCCACTCCTATTTAACATAATGACAAACAAGAACACAACAAAACCTAATGGAGACCCCAAAACACGTCAAAAACACCCCAACAAATATCGGCATCACCCCCAAAACTGGAAGAAAATCCGCCAAAACCATAGATCCACCCCAAAACCACCCTAAACCTACCTGATGTTCTCCAAAACCCACAATTTACACTTTTCCAACACGATGACCAACGAGAACCCAACAAAACCAAACAGAGACCCCAAAACACGTCAAAAACAACACAAAAAAAAAACAGGATGACGCCAAAAAATAGAAGAAAACCCCAAATACCATAGATCCACCCCAAAACCACCCGAAACCTTCCTGATGTTCTTCAAAACCCACAATTTACCCTTTTCCAACACGATGACCAACGAGAACCCAACAAAACCCAACAGAGACCCCAAAAAACGTCAAAAACACCCCAAACAAGAACGGCATCACCCCCAAAATTGGAAGAAAATCCGCCAAAACCATAGATCCACCCCAAAACCACCCGAAACCTACCTGATGTTCTCCAAAACCCACAATCCACTCCTATTTAACATAATGACCAACAAGAACACAACAAAACCCAACGGAGACCCCAAAACACGTCCAAAACACCGCAAAAATAAACAGGATCATGCCAAAAAATAGAAGAAAACCCCAAATACCATAGATCGACCCCAAAGACACCCTAAACCTACCTGATGTTCTCCAAAACACACAATTTACACTTTTTCACCATGATGACGAAAAAGAACCAAACTAAAACCCAAAGGAGAACCCAGAACACGTCAAAAACACAACTAAATAAAACGAGATAACCCCCAAAACTGAAAGAAAATCCCCCAAAATCATAGATACACGCCAAAACCACCCTAAACCTACCTGATGTTCTCCAAAACCCACAATTTACCCTTTTCCAACATGATGACCAACGAGAACACAACAAAACCCAACGGAGACCCCAAAACACGTTAAAAACACCCCAAAAAAGAACGGCATCACCCCCAAAACTGGAAGAAAACCCCAAATACCATAGATCCACCCCAAGGACACCCTAAACCTACCTGATGTTCTCCTAATCCCAAAGCACACTCCCAACCACCATAAAACCCATTAGGAACTCAACGAAACGCAACGGAAACCCCAAAACACTTCAAAATCACACGAAGAAAGGAGAGGATCACTCTCCAAAATAGAAGAAAACCCCAAATACCATGAATCCACGCGAAAAGTCCCCCTAAACCTACCTGAAGTTCTCCAAAACCCCCAATTTACACTTTTACAACACGATGACCATGGAAAACCAAATGAAACACAACGGAGACCCCAAAACACGTCAAAAACAACACAAAAACTCCAGGATCATCCTCCCCCCCCCAAAAAAAAAAAACAAAAAAAAACTGAGTACCATACATCCACCCCAAAACCACCCTAAACCTACCTGATATTCTACAAAACCCACAATTTACACTTTTCCACCATGATGACCAACGAGAACCCAACAAAACCAAACAGAGACCCCAAAAACCTTAAAAAACACCGCAAACAAAAATGGCATCACCCCCAAAACTGGAAGAAAATACGCCAAAACCATAGATCCACCCCAAAACCACCCTAAACCTACCTGATGTTCTCCAAAACCCACAATTTACCCTTTTCCAACACGATGACCAACGAGAACCCAACAAAACCCAACAGAGAACCCAAAAAACGTCAAAAACAACCCAAACAAGAACGGCATCACCCCCAAAATTGGAAGAAAACCCCAAATACCATAGATCCACCACAAGGACACCCTAAACCTACCTGATGTTCTCCTAATCCCAAAGCACACTCCCAACCACCATAAAACGCATTAGGAACTCAACGAAACGCAACGGAAACCCCAAAACACTTCAAAATCACACGAAGAAAGGAGAGGATCACTCTCCAAAATAGAAGAAAACCCCAAATACCATGAATCCACGCGAAAAGTCCCCCTAAACCTACCTGAAGTTCTCCAAAACCCCCAATTTACACTTTTACAACACGATGACCATGGAAAACCAAATGAAACACAACGGAGACCCCAAAACACGTCAAAAACAACACAAAAAGTCCAGGATCATCCCCCCCAAAAAAAAAAAAAAAAAAAAAAAAAAAACTGAGTACCATATATCCACCCCAAAACCACCCGAAACCTACCTGATATTCTACAAAACCCACAATTTACACTTTTCCACCATGATGACCAACGAGAACCCAACAAAACCAAACAGAGACCCAAAAAACCTTAAAAAGCACCCCAAACAAAAATGGCATCACCCCCAAAACTGGAAGAAAATACGCCAAAACCATAGATCCACCCCAAAACCACCCTAAACCTACCTGATCTTCTCCAAAACCCACAATCCACTCCTATTTAACATAATGACAAACAAGAACACAACAAAACCTAATGGAGACCCCAAAACACGTCAAAAACACCCCAACAAATATCGGCATCACCCCCAAAACTGGAAGAAAATCCGCCAAAACCATAGATCCACCCCAAAACCACCCTAAACCTACCTGATGTTCTCCAAAACCCACAATTTACACTTTTCCAACACGATGACCAACGAGAACCCAACAAAACCAAACAGAGACCCCAAAACACGTCAAAAACAACACAAAAAAAAAACAGGATGACGCCAAAAAATAGAAGAAAACCCCAAATACCATAGATCCACCCCAAAACCACCCGAAACCTTCCTGATGTTCTTCAAAACCCACAATTTACCCTTTTCCAACACGATGACCAACGAGAACCCAACAAAACCCAACAGAGACCCCAAAAAACGTCAAAAACACCCCAAACAAGAACGGCATCACCCCCAAAATTGGAAGAAAATCCGCCAAAACCATAGATC
>NW_028137177.1:0-27181 GCF_965140915.1 Aythya marila | reverse complement strand
TTTGGACGTGTTTTGGGGTTTCCGTTGGGTTTCGTTGAGTTTCTACTGGGTTTTATGGTGGTTGGGAGTGGACATTTGGGTTTGGAGAACATCAGGTACGTTTAGAGTGGTTTTGGGATTGGATCCGTGCTTTTTGGGGTTTTCTTTGGTTTTGGGGGGTGATCCTGTTCTTGTTTGGGGTGTTTTTGACGTGTTTTGGGTTCTCCGTTGGGTTTCGTTGGGTTTTCCGTGGTCATCATGGTGGAAAAGTGTAAATTGTGGGTTTTGGAGAACATCAGGTAGGTTTAGGGTTGTTTTGGGGTGGATCTATGGTTTTGGGGGATTTTGTTCCAGTTATGGGGTGATCCCGTTCTTTTTTGGGGTGTTTTTTGACGTGTTTTGGGTTCTCCGTTGGGTTTCGTTGGTTTTTCCGTGGTCATCATGTTGGAAAAGTGTAAATTGTGGGTTTTGGAGAACATCAGGTAGGTTTAGGGGGACTTTTGGGGTGGATTCATGGTATTTGGGATTTTCTTCTGTTTTTTGGGGGGCGTGATCGAATTCATTTTTGGGGTGTTTTTGACGTGTTTTGGGGTCTCCGTTGGGTTTTGTTGGGTTCTTGTTGGTCATCATGTTGGAAAAGTGTAAATTGCGGGTTCTGGAGAACGTCAGGTAGGTTTAGTGTCGTTTTTGGGTGGATCTATGTTTTTTGGTGATTTTCTTCCAGTTTTGGGGGTGATTCCGTTCTTGTTTGGGGTGTTTTTGACTTGTTTTGGGGTCTCCGTTGGGTTTTAGTTGGATTCTCGTTGGTCGTTAAGGTAAATGGGAATGGATTGTGGGTTTTGAAGAAGATCAGGTGAGTTTAGGGTGGTTTTGCTGGGAACTTCATAGTTTTTGGTGTTTTTTCTTCTGATCCAGTTCTTTTTTGGGGTGTTTTGGACGTGTTTTGGGGTTTCCGGTGGGTTTCGTTGAGTTTCTACTGGGTTTTATGGTGGTTGGGAGTGGACATTTGGATTTGGAGAACATCAGGTACGTTTAGAGTGGTTTTGGGATTGGATCCGTGCTTTTTGGGGTTTTCTTTCGTTTTTGGGGGTGATCCTGTTCTTGTTTGGGGTGTTTTTGACGTGTTTTGGGTTCTCCGTTGGGTTTCGTTGGGTTTTCCGTGGTCATCATGGTGGAAAAGTGTAAATTGTGGGTTTTGGAGAACATCAGGTAGGTTTAGGGGGACTTTTGGGGTGGATTCATGGTATTTGGGATTTTCTTCTGTTTTTTTGGGGGGGCGTGATCGAATTCATTTTTGGGGTGTTTTTGACGTGTTTTGGGGTCTCCGTTGGGTTTTTTTGGGTTCTTGTTGGTCATCATGGTGGAAAAGTGTAAATTGCGGGTTCTGGAGAACGTCAGGTAGGTTTAGTGTCGTTTTTGGGTGGATCTATGTTTTTTGGTGTATTTCTTCCAGTTTTGGGGGTGATTCCGTTCTTGTTTGGGGTGTTTTGACGTGTTTTGGGGTCTCCGTTGGGTTTTAGTTGGATTCTCGTTGGTCGTTAAGGTAAATGGGAATGGATTGTGGGTTTTGAAGAAGATCAGGTGAGTTTAGGGTGGTTTTGCGGGGAACTTCATAGTTTTTGGTGTTTTATCTTCTGATCCAGTTCTTTTTTGGGGTGTTTTGGACGTGTTTTGGGGTTTCCGTTGGGTTTCGTTGAGTTCCTACTGGGTTTTATGGTGGTTGGGAGTGGACATTTGGATTTGGAGAACATCAGGTACGTTTAGAGGGGTTTTGGGATTGGATCCGTGCTTTTTGGGGTTTTCTTTCGTTTTGGGGGGTGATCCTCTTCTTGTTTGGGGTGTTTTTGACGTGTTTTGGGTTCTCCGTTGGGTTTCGTTGGGTTTTCCGTGGTCATCATGTTGGAAAAGTGTAAATTGTGGGTTTTGGAGAACATCAGGTAGGTTTAGGGTGGTTTTGGGGTGGATCTATGGTTTTGGGGGATTTTGTTTCAGTTATGGGGTGATCCCGTTCTTTTTTGGGGTGTTTTTGACGTGTTTTGTTTTCTCCGTTGGGTTTCGTTGGGTTTTCCGTGGTCATCATGTTGGAAAAGTGTAAATTGTGGGTTTTGGAGAACATCAGGTAGGTTTAGGGGGACTTTTGGGGTGGATTCATGGTATTTGGGATTTTCTTCTGTTTTTTTGGGGGGAGTGATCGAATTCATTTTTGGGGTGTTTTTGACGTGTTTTGGGGTCTCCGTTGGGTTTTGTTGGGTTCTTGTTGGTCATCATGTTGGAAAAGTGTAAATTGCGGGTTCTGGAGAACATCAGGTAGGTTTAGTGTCGTTTTTGGGTGGATCTATGTTTTTTGGTGATTTTCTTCCAGTTTTGGGGGTGATTCCGTTCTTGTTTGGGGTGTTTTGACTTGTTCTGTGGTCTCCGTTGGGTTTTAGTTGGATTCTCGTTGGTCGTTAAGGTAAATGGGAATGGATTGTGGGTTTTGAAGAAGATCAGGTGAGTTTAGGGTGGTTTTGCGGGGAACTTCATAGTTTTTGGTGTTTTTTCTTCTGATCCAGTTCTTTTTTGGGGTGTTTTGGACGTGTTTTGGGGTTTCCGTTGGGTTTCGTTGAGTTCCTACTGGGTTTTATGGTGGTTGGGAGTGGACATTTGGGTTTGGAGAACATCAGGTACGTTTAGAGTGGTTTTGGGATTGGATCCGTGCTTTTTGGGGTTTTCTTTGGTTTTGGGGGGTGATCCTGTTCTTGTTTGGGGTGTTTTTGACGTGTTTTGGGTTCTCCGTTGGGTTTCGTTGGGTTTTCCGTGGTCATCATGGTGGAAAAGTGTAAATTGTGGGTTTTGGAGAACATCAGGTAGGTTTAGGGTTGTTTTGGGGTGGATCTATGGTTTTGGGGGATTTTGTTCCAGTTATGGGGTGATCCCGTTCTTTTTTGGGGTGTTTTTGACGTGTTTTGGGTTCTCCGTTGGGTTTCGTTGGTTTTTCCGTGGTCATCATGTTGGAAAAGTGTAAATTGTGGGTTTTGGAGAACATCAGGTAGGTTTAGGGGGACTTTTGGGGTGGATTCATGGTATTTGGGATTTTCTTCTGTTTTTTTGGGGGGCGTGTTCGAATTCATTTTTGGGGTGTTTTGACGTGTTTTGGGGTCTCCGTTGGGTTTTGTTGGGTTCTTGTTGGTCATCATGGTGGAAAAGTGTAAATTGCGGGTTCTGGAGAACATCAGGTAGGTTTAGTGTCGTTTTTGGGTGGATCTATGTTTTTTGGTGATTTTCTTCCAGTTTTGGGGGTGATTCCGTTCTTGTTTGGGGTGTTTTTGACTTGTTTTGGGGTCTCCGTTGGGTTTTAGTTGGATTCTCGTTGGTCGTTAAGGTAAATGGGAATGGATTGTGGGTTTTGAAGTAGATCAGGTGAGTTTAGGGTGGTTTTGCGGGGAACTTCATAGTTTTTGGTGTTTTTTCTTCTGATCCAGTTCTTTTTTTGGGTGTTTTGGACGTGTTTTGGGGTTTCCGTTGGGTTTCGTTGAGTTTCTACTGGGTTTTATGGTGGTTGGGAGTGGACATTTGGGTTTGGAGAACATCAGGTACGTTTAGAGTGGTTTTGGGATTGGATCCGTGCTTTTTGGGGTTTTCTTTCGTTTTTGGGGGTGATCCTGTTCTTGTTTGGGGTGTTTTTGACGTGTTTTGGGTTCTCCGTTGGGTTTCGTTGGGTTTTCCGTGGTCATCATGGTGGAAAAGTGTAAATTGTGGGTTTTGGAGAACATCAGGTAGGTTTAGGGGGACTTTTGGGGTGGATTCATGGTATTTGGGATTTTCTTCTGTTTTTTTGGGGGGCGTGATCGAATTCATTTTTGGGGTGTTTTTGACGTGTTTTGGGGTCTCCGTTGGGTTTTGTTGGGTTCTTGTTGGTCATCATGGTGGAAAAGTGTAAATTGCGGGTTCTGGAGAACGTCAGGTAGGTTTAGTGTCGTTTTTGGGTGGATCTATGTTTTTTGGTGATTTTCTTCCAGTTTTGGGGGTGATTCCGTTCTTGTTTGGGGTGTTTTGACTTGTTTTGGGGTCTCCGTTGGGTTTTAGTTGGATTCTCGTTGGTCGTTAAGGTAAATGGGAATGGATTGTGGGTTTTGAAGAAGATCAGGTGAGTTTAGGGTGGTTTTGCGGGGAACTTCATAGTTTTTGGTGTTTTATCTTCTGATCCAGTTCTTTTTTGGGGTGTTTTGGACGTGTTTTGGGGTTTCCGTTGGGTTTCGTTGAGTTCCTACTGGGTTTTATGGTGGTTGGGAGTGGACATTTGGATTTGGAGAACATCAGGTACGTTTAGAGTGGTTTTGGGATTGGATCCGTGCTTTTTTGGGGTTTTCTTTCGTTTTTGGGGGTGATCCTGTTCTTGTTTGGGGTGTTTTTGACGTGTTTTGGGTTCTCCGTTGGGTTTCGTTGGGTTTTCCGTGGTCATCATGGTGGAAAAGTGTAAATTGTGGGTTTTGGAGAACATCAGGTAGGTTTAGGGTGGTTTTGGGGTGGATCTATGGTTTTGGGGGATTTTGTTCCAGTTATGGGGTGATCCCGTTCTTTTTTGGGGTGTTTTTGACGTGTTTTGTTTTCTCCGTTGGGTTTCGTTGGGTTTTCCGTGGTCATCATGGTGGAAAAGTGTAAATTGTGGGTTTTGGAGAACATCAGGTAGGTTTAGGGGGACTTTTGGGGTGGATTCATGGTATTTGGGATTTTCTTCTGTTTTTTTGGGGGGAGTGATCGAATTCATTTTTGGGGTGTTTTTGACGTGTTTTGGGGTCTCCGTTGGGTTTTGTTGGGTTCTTGTTGGTCATCATGTTGGAAAAGTGTAAATTGTGGGTTTTGGAGAACATCAGGTAGGTTTAGTGTCGTTTTTGGGTGGATCTATGTTTTTTGGTGATTTTCTTCCAGTTTTGGGGTTGATTCCGTTCTTGTTTGGGGTGTTTTTGACTTGTTTTGGGGTCTCCGTCTGGTTTTAGTTGGATTCTCGTTGGTCGTTAAGGTAAATGGGAATGGATTGTGGGTTTTGAAGAAGATCAGGTGAGTTTAGGGTGGTTTTGCGGGGAACTTCATAGTTTTTGGTGTTTTTTCTTCTGATCCAGTTCTTTTTTGGGGTGTTTTTGACGTGTTTTGGGGTTTCCGTTGGGTTTCGTTGAGTTCCTACTGGGTTTTATGGTGGTTGGGAGTGGACATTTGGATTTGGAGAACATCAGGTAGGTTTAGAGTGGTTTTGGGATTGGATCCGTGCTTTTTGGGGTTTTCTTTCGTTTTTGGGGGTGATCCTGTTCTTGTTTGGGGTGTTTTTGACGTGTTTTGGGTTCTCCGTTGGGTTTCGTTGGGTTTTCCGTGGTCATCATGGTGGAAAAGTGTAAATTGTGGGTTTTGGAGAACATCAGTTAGGTTTATGAGGACTTTTGGGGCAGATTCATGGTTTTTAGGGTTTTCTTCTGTTTTTTCTTCTGATCCAGTTGTTTTTCAGTGTGTTTTTGAAGTGTTTTGGGTTCTCCGTTGGGTTTCGTTGCGTTTTCCGTGGTCATCATGGTGGAAAAGTGTAAATTGCGGGTTTTGGAAAACATCAGGTAGGTTTACTGTCTTTTTGGGGTGGATCTATGTTTTTTGGGGATTTTCTTCCAGTTTTGGGGGTGATCCTCTTCTTGTTTGGGGTGTTTTTGACGTGTTTTGGGTTCTCCGTTGGGCTTTGTTGGGTTTTCCGTGGTCATCATGGTGGAAAAGTGTAAGTTGTGGGTTTTGGAGAACATCAGGTAGGTTTAGGGTGGTTTTGGGGTGGATCTATGGTTTTGGGGGATTTTGTTTCAGTTATGGGGTGATCCCGTTCTTTTTTGGGGTGTTTTTGACGTGTTTTGGGTTCTCCGTTGGGTTTCGTTGGGTTTTCCGTGGTCATCATGGTGGAAAAGTGTAAATTGTGGGTTTTGGAGAACATCAGTTAGGTTTATGAGGACTTTTGGGGCAGATTCATGGTTTTTAGGGTTTTCTTCTGTTTTTTCTACTGATCCAGTTGTTTTTCAGTGTGTTTTTGAAGTGTTTTGTGTTCTTTGTTGGGTTTCGTTGGGTTTTCCGTGGTCATCATGGTGGAAAAGTGTAAATTGTGGGTTTTGGAGAACATCAGGTAGGTTTAGGGGGACTTTTGGGGTGGATTCATGGTATTTGGGATTTTCTTCTGTTTTTTGGGGGGGAGTGATCGAATTCATTTTTGGGGTGTTTTTGACGTGTTTTGGGTTGTCCGTTGGGTTTTGTTGGGTTCTTGTTGGTCATCATGTTGGAAAAGTGTAAATTGCGTGTTTTGGAGAACATCAGGTAGGTTTAGTGTCGTTTTTGGGTGGATCTATGTTTTTTGGTGATTTTCTTCCAGTTTTGGGGGTGATTCCGTTCTTGTTTGGGGTGTTTTTGACTTGTTTTGAGGTCTCCGTTGGGTTTTAGTTGGATTCTCGTTGGTCGTTAAGGTAAATGGGAATGGATTGTGGGTTTTGAAGAAGATCAGGTGAGTTTAGGGTGGTTTTGCGGGGAACTTCATAGTTTTTGGTGTTTTTTCTTCTGATCCAGTTCTTTTTTGGGGTGTTTTGGACGTGTTTTGGGGTTTCCGTTGGGTTTCGTTGAGTTCCTACTGGGTTTTATGGTGGTTGGGAGTGGACATTTGGATTTGGAGAACATCAGGTACGTTTAGAGTGGTTTTGGGATTGGATCCGTGCTTTTTGGGGTTTTCTTTGGTTTTGGGGGGTGATCCTGTTCTTGTTTGGGGTGTTTTTGACGTGTTTTGGGTTCTCCGTTGGGTTTCGTTGGGTTTTCCGTGGTCATCATGGTGGAAAAGTGTAAATTGTGGGTTTTGGAGAACATCAGGTAGGTTTAGGGGGACTTTTGGGGTGGATTCATGGTATTTGGGATTTTCTTCTGTTTTTTGGGGGGGAGTGATCGAATTCATTTTTGGGGTGTTTTTGACGTGTTTTGGGTTGTCCGTTGGGTTTTGTTGGGTTCTTGTTGGTCATCATGTTGGAAAAGTGTAAATTGCGTGTTTTGGAGAACATCAGGTAGGTTTAGTGTCGTTTTTGGGTGGATCTATGTTTTTGGGGGATTTTCTTCCAGTTTTGGGGGTGATTCCGTTCTTGTTTGGGGTGTTTTTGACTTGTTTTGGGGTCTCCGTTGGGTTTTAGTTGGATTCTCGTTGGTCGTTAAGGTAAATGGGAATGGATTGTGGGTTTTGAAGAAGATCAGGTGAGTTTAGGGTGGTTTTGCGGGGAACTTCATAGTTTTTGGTGTTTTTTCTTCTGATCCAGTTCTTTTTTTGGGTGTTTTGGACGTGTTTTGGGGTTTCCGTTGGGTTTCGTTGAGTTTCTACTGGGTTTTATGGTGGTTGGGAGTGGACATTTGGGTTTGGAGAACATCAGGTACGTTTAGAGTGGTTTTGGGATTGGATCCGTGCTTTTTGGGGTTTTCTTTCGTTTTTGGGGGTGATCCTGTTCTTGTTTGGGGTGTTTTTGACGTGTTTTGGGTTCTCCGTTGGGTTTCGTTGGGTTTTCCGTGGTCATCATGGTGGAAAAGTGTAAATTGTGGGTTTTGGAGAACATCAGGTAGGTTTAGGGGGACTTTTGGGGTGGATTCACGGTATTTGGGATTTTCATCTGTTTTTTTGGGGGGCGTGATCGAATTCATTTTTGGGGTGTTTTTGACGTGTTTTGGGGTCTCCGTTGGGTTTTTTTGGGTTCTTGTTGGTCATCATGTTGGAAAAGTGTAAATTGCGGGTTCTGGAGAACGTCAGGTAGGTTTAGTGTCGTTTTTGGGTGGATCTATGTTTTTTGGTGATTTTCTTCCAGTTTTGGGGGTGATTCCGTTCTTGTTTGGGGTGTTTTTGACTTGTTTTGGGGTCTCCGTTGGGTTTTAGTTGGATTCTCGTTGGTCGTTAAGGTAAATGGGAATGGATTGTGGGTTTTGAAGAAGATCAGGTGAGTTTAGGGTGGTTTTGCGGGGAACTTCATAGTTTTTGGTGTTTTATCTTCTGATCCAGTTCTTTTTTGGGGTGTTTTGGACGTGTTTTGGGGTTTCCGTTGGGTTTCGTTGAGTTCCTACTGGGTTTTATGGTGGTTGGGAGTGGACATTTGGATTTGGAGAACATCAGGTACGTTTAGAGTGGTTTTGGGATTGGATCCGTGCTTTTTGGGGTTTTCTTTCGTTTTTGGGGGTGATCCTGTTCTTGTTTGGGGTGTTTTTGACGTGTTTTGGGTTCTCCGTTGGGTTTCGTTGGGTTTTCCGTGGTCATCATGGTGGAAAAGTTTAAATTGTGGGTTTTGGAGAACATCAGGTAGGTTTAGGGTGGTTTTGGGGTGGATCTATGGTTTTGGGGGATTTTGTTCCAGTTATGGGGTGATCCCGTTCTTTTTTGGGGTGTTTTTGACGTGTTTTGTTTTCTCCGTTGGGTTTCGTTGGGTTTTCCGTGGTCATCATGGTGGAAAAGTGTAAATTGTGGGTTTTGGAGAACATCAGGTAGGTTTAGGGGGACTTTTGGGGTGGATTCATGGTATTTGGGATTTTCTTCTGTTTTTTGGGGGGGAGTGATCGAATTCATTTTTGGGGTGTTTTTGACGTGTTTTGGGGTCTCCGTTGGGTTTTGTTGGGTTCTTGTTGGTCATCATGTTGGAAAAGTGTAAATTCTGGGTTTTGGAGAACATCAGGTAGGTTTAGTGTCGTTTTTGGGTGGATCTATGTTTTTTGGTGATTTTCTTCCAGTTTTGGGGTTGATTCCGTTCTTGTTTGGGGTGTTTTTGACTTGTTTTGGGGTCTCCGTTGGGTTTTAGTTGGATTCTCGTTGGTCGTTAAGGTAAATGGGAATGGATTGTGGGTTTTGAAGAAGATCAGGTGAGTTTAGGGTGGTTTTGCGGGGAACTTCATAGTTTTTGGTGTTTTTTCTTCTGATCCAGTTCTTTTTTGGGGTGTTTTGGACGTGTTTTGGGGTTTCCGTTGGGTTTCGTTGAGTTCCTACTGGGTTTTATGGTGGTTGGGAGTGGACATTTGGATTTGGAGAACATCAGGTAGGTTTAGAGTGGTTTTGGGATTGGATCCGTGCTTTTTGGGGTTTTCTTTCGTTTTTGGGGGTGATCCTGTTCTTGTTTGGGGTGTTTTTGACGTGTTTTGGGTTCTCCGTTGGGTTTCGTTGGGTTTTCCGTGGTCATCATGGTGGAAAAGTGTAAATTGTGGGTTTTGGAGAACATCAGGTAGGTTTAGGGTGGTTTTGGGGTGGATCTATGGTTTTGGGGGATTTTGTTCCAGTTATGGGGTGATCCCGTTCTTTTTTGGGGTGTTTTTGAAGTGTTTTGTTTTCTCCGTTGGGTTTCGTTGGTTTTTCCGTGGTCATCATGTTGGAAAAGTGTAAATTGTGGGTTTTGGAGAACATCAGGTAGGTTTAGGGGGACTTTTGGGGTGGATTCATGGTATTTGGGATTTTCTTCTGTTTTTTTGGGGGGCGTGATCGAATTCATTTTTGGGGTGTTTTTGACGTGTTTTGGGGTCTCCGTTGGGGTTTGTTGGGTTCTTGTTGGTCATCATGGTGGAAAAGTGTAAATTGCGGGTTCTGGAGAACATCAGGTAGGTTTAGTGTCGTTTTTGGGTGGATCTATGTTTTTTGGTGATTTTCTTCCAGTTTTGGGGGTGATTCCGTTCTTGTTTGGGGTGTTTTTGACTTGTTTTGGGGTCTCCGTTGGGTTTTAGTTGGATTCTCGTTGGTCGTTAAGGTAAATGGGAATGGATTGTGGGTTTTGAAGAAGATCAGGTGAGTTTAGGGTGGTTTTGCGGGGAACTTCATAGTTTTTGGTGTTTTTTCTTCTGATCCAGTTCTTTTTTGGGGTGTTTTGGACGTGTTTTGGGGTTTCCGTTGGGTTTCGTTGAGTTCCTACTGGGTTTTATGGTGGTTGGGAGTGGACATTTGGATTTGGAGAACATCAGGTAGGTTTAGAGTGGTTTTGGGATTGGATCCGTGCTTTTTGGGGTTTTCTTTCGTTTTTGGGGGTGATCCTGTTCTTGTTTGGGGTGTTTTTGACGTGTTTTGGGTTCTCCGTTGGGTTTCGTTGGGTTTTCCGTGGTCATCATGGTGGAAAAGTGTAAATTGTGGGTTTTGGAGAACATCAGTTAGGTTTATGAGGACTTTTGGGGCAGATTCATGGTTTTTAGGGTTTTCTTCTGTTTTTTCTTCTGATCCAGTTGTTTTTCAGTGTGTTTTTGAAGTGTTTTGTTTTCTCCGTTGGGTTTCGTTGGGTTTTCCGTGGTCATCATGGTGGAAAAGTGTAAATTGCGGGTTTTGGAAAACATCAGGTAGGTTTACTGTCTTTTTGGGGTGGATCTATGTTTTTTGGGGATTTTCTTCCAGTTTTGGGGGTGATTCCGTTCTTGTTTGGGGTGTTTTTGACGTGTTTTGGGTTCTCCGTTGGGTTTCGTTGGGTTTTCCGTGGTCATCATGGTGGAAAAGTGTAAATTGTGGGTTTTGGAGAACATCAGTTAGCTTTATGAGGACTTTTGGGGCAGATTCATGGTTTTTAGGGTTTTCTTCTGTTTTTTCTACTGATCCAGTTGTTTTTCAGTGTGTTTTTGAAGTGTTTTGGGTTCTCCGTTGGGTTTCGTTGGGTTTTCCGTGGTCATCATGTTGGAAAAGTGTAAATTGTGGGTTTTGGAGAACATCAGGTAGGTTTAGGGGGACTTTTGGGCTGGATTCATGGTATTTGGGATTTTCTTCTGTTTTTTTGGGGGGAGTGATCGAATTCATTTTTGGGGTGTTTTTGACGTGTTTTGGGGTCTCCGTTGGGTTTTGTTGGGTTCTTGTTGGTTATCATGTTGGAAAAGTGTAAATTGTGGGTTTTGGAGAACATCAGGTAGGTTTAGTGTCGTTTTTGGGTGGATCTATGTTTTCTGGTGATTTTCTTCCAGTTTTGGGGTTGATTCCGTTCTTGTTTGGGGTGTTTTTGACTTGTTTTGGGGTCTCCGTTGGGTTTTAGTTGGATTCTCGTTGGTCGTTAAGGTAAATGGGAATGGATTGTGGGTTTTGAAGAAGATCAGGTGAGTTTAGGGTGGTTTTGCGGGGAACTTCATAGTTTTTGGTGTTTTTTCTTCTGATCCAGTTCTTTTTTGGGGTGTTTTTGACGTGTTTTGGGGTTTCCGTTGGGTTTCGTTGAGTTCCTACTGGGTTTTATGGTGGTTGGGAGTGGACATTTGGATTTGGAGAACATCAGGTACGTTTAGAGTGGTTTTGGGATTGGATCCGTGCTTTTTGGGGTTTTCTTTCGTTTTTGGGGGTGATCCTGTTCTTGTTTGGGGTGTTTTTGACGTGTTTTGGGTTCTCCGTTGGGTTTCGTTGGGTTTTCCGTGGTCATCATGGTGGAAAAGTGTAAATTGTGGGTTTTGGAGAACATCAGTTAGGTTTATGAGGACTTTTGGGGCAGATTCATGGTTTTTAGGGTTTTCTTCTGTTTTTTCTTCTGATCCAGTTGTTTTTCAGTGTGTTTTTGAAGTGTTTTGGGTTCTCCGTTGGGTTTCGTTGGGTTTTCCGTGGTCATCATGGTGGAAAAGTGTAAATTGCGGGTTTTGGAAAACATCAGGTAGGTTTACTGTCTTTTTGGGGTGGATCTATGTTTTTTGGGGATTTTCTTCCAGTTTTGGGGGTGATCCTCTTCCTGTTTGGGGTGTTTTTGACGTGTTTTGGGTTCTCCGTTGGGCTTTGTTGGGTTTTCCGTGGTCATCATGGTGGAAAAGTGTAAATTGTGGGTTTTGGAGAACATCAGGTAGGTTTAGGGTGGTTTTGGGGTGGATCTATGGTTTTGGGGGATTTTGTTTCAGTTATGGGGTGATCCCGTTCTTTTTTGGGGTGTTTTTGACGTGTTTTGTTTTCTCCGTTGGGTTTCGTTGGTTTTTCCGTGGTCATCATGGTGGAAAAGTGTAAATTGTGGGTTTTGGAGAACATCAGGTAGGTTTAGGGGGACTTTTGGGGTGGATTCATGGTATTTGGGATTTTCTTCTGTTTTTTTGGGGGGAGTGATCGAATTTATTTTTGGGGTGTTTTTGACGTGTTTTGGGGTCTCCGTTGGGTTTTGTTGGGTTCTTGTTGGTCATCATGTTGGAAAAGTGTAAATTGCGGGTTCTGGAGAACATCAGGTAGGTTTAGTGTCGTTTTTGGGTGGATCTATGTTTTGGGGGGATTTTCTTCCAGTTTTGGGGGTGATTCCGTTCTTGTTTGGGGTGTTTTTGACTTGTTTTGGGGTCTCCGTTGGGTTTTAGTTGGATTCTCGTTGGTCGTTAAGGTAAATGGGAATGGATTGTGGGTTTTGAAGAAGATCAGGTGACTTTAGGGTGGTTTTGCGGGGAACTTCATAGTTTTTGGTGTTTTTTCTTCTGATCCAGTTCTTTTTTGGGGTGTTTTGGACGTGTTTTGGGGTTTCCGTTGGGTTTCGTTGAGTTCCTACTGGGTTTTATGGTGGTTGGGAGTGGACATTTGGATTTGGAGAACATCAGGTACGTTTAGAGTGGTTTTGGGATTGGATCCGTGCTTTTTGGGGTTTTCTTTCGTTTTTGGGGGTGATCCTGTTCTTGTTTGGGGTGTTTTTGACGTGTTTTGGGTTCTCCGTTGGGTTTCGTTGGGTTTTCCGTGGTCATCATGGTGGAAAAGTGTAAATTGTGGGTTTTGGAGAACATCAGGTAGGTTTAGGGTGGTTTTGGGGTGGATCTATGGTTTTGGGGGATTTTGTTCCAGTTATGGGGTGATCCCGTTCTTTTTTGGGGTGTTTTTGAAGTGTTTTGTTTTCTCCGTTGGGTTTCGTTGGGTTTTCCGTGGTCATCATGGTGGAAAAGTGTAAATTGTGGGTTTTGGAGAACATCAGGTAGGTTTAGGGGGACTTTTGGGGTGGATTCATGGTATTTGGGATTTTCTTCTGTTTTTTTGGGGGGAGTGATCGAATTCATTTTTGGGGTGTTTTTGAAGTGTTTTGGGGTCTCCGTTGGGTTTTGTTGGGTTCTTGTTGGTCATCATGTTGGAAAAGTGTAAATTGCGGGTTCTGGAGAACGTCAGGTAGGTTTAGTGTCGTTTTTGGGTGGATCTATGTTTTTTGGTGATTTTCTTCCAGTTTTGGGGGTGATTCCGTTCTTGTTTGGGGTGTTTTTGACTTGTTTTGGGGTCTCCGTTGGGTTTTAGTTGGATTCTCGTTGGTCGTTAAGGTAAATGGGAATGGATTGTGGGTTTTGAAGAAGATCAGGTGAGTTTAGGGTGGTTTTGCGGGGAACTTCATAGTTTTTGGTGTTTTTTCTTCTGATCCAGTTCTTTTTTGGGGTGTTTTGGACGTGTTTTGGGGTTTCCGTTGGGTTTCGTTGAGTTCCTACTGGGTTTTATGGTGGTTGGGAGTGGACATTTGGATTTGGAGAACATCAGGTACGTTTAGAGTGGTTTTGGGATTGGATCCGTGCTTTTTGGGGTTTTCTTTCGTTTTTGGGGGTGATCCTGTTCTTGTTTGGGGTGTTTTTGACGTGTTTTGGGTTCTCCGTTGGGTTTCGTTGGGTTTTCCGTGGTCATCATGGTGGAAAAGTGTAAATTGTGGGTTTTGGAGAACATCAGTTAGGTTTATGAGGACTTTTGGGGCAGATTCATGGTTTTTAGGGTTTTCTTCTGTTTTTTCTACTGATCGAGTTGTTTTTCAGTGTGTTTTTGAAGTGTTTTGGGTTCTCCGTTGGGTTTCGTTGGGTTTTCCGTGGTCATCATGGTGGAAAAGTGTAAATTGTGGGTTTTGGAGAACATCAGGTAGGTTTAGGGTGGTTTTGGGGTGGATCTATGGTTTTGGGGGATTTTGTTCCAGTTATGGGGTGATCCCGTTCTTGTTTTGGGTGTTTTTGACGTGTTTTGGGTTCTCCGTTGGGTTTCGTTGGGTTTTCCGTGGTCATCATGTTTGAAAAGTGTAAATTGTGGGTTTTGGAGAACATCAGGTAGGTTTAGGGTGGTTTTGGGGTGGATCTATGTTTTTTGGTGATTTTCTTCCAGTTTTGGGGGTGATTCCGTTCTTGTTTGGGGTGTTTTTGACTTGTTTTGGGGTCTCCGTTGGGTTTTAGTTGGATTCTCGTTGGTCGTTAAGGTAAATGGGAATGGATTGTGGGTTTTGAAGAAGATCAGGTGAGTTTAGGGTGGTTTTGCGGGGAACTTCATAGTTTTTGGTGTTTTTTCTTCTGATCCAGTTCTTTTTTGGGGTGTTTTGGACGTGTTTTGGGGTTTCCGTTGGGTTTCGTTGAGTTCCTACTGGGTTTTATGGTGGTTGGGAGTGGACATTTGGATTTGGAGAACATCAGGTACGTTTAGAGTGGTTTTGGGATTGGATCCGTGCTTTTTGGGGTTTTCTTTCGTTTTGGGGGGTGATCCTGTTCTTGTTTGGGGTGTTTTTGACGTGTTTTGTTTTCTCCGTTGGGTTTCGTTGGGTTTTCCGTGGTCATCATGGTGGAAAAGTGTAAATTGTGGGTTTTGGAGAACATCAGGTAGGTTTAGGGGGACTTTTGGGGTGGATTCATGGTATTTGGGATTTTCTTCTGTTTTTTTGTGGGGAGTGATCGAATTCATTTTTGGGGTGTTTTTGACGTGTTTTGGGGTCTCCGTTGGGTTTTGTTGGGTTCTTGTTGGTCATCATGTTGGAAAAGTGTAAATTGCGGGTTTTGGAGAACATCAGGTAGGTTTAGTGTCGTTTTTGGGTGGATCTATGTTTTTTGGTGATTTTCTTCCAGTTTTGGGGGTGATTCCGTTCTTGTTTGGGGTGTTTTTGACTTGTTTTGGGGTCTCCGTTGGGTTTTAGTTGGATTCTCGTTGGTCGTTAAGGTAAATGGGAATGGATTGTGGGTTTTGAAGAAGATCAGGTGAGTTTAGGGTGGTTTTGCGGGGAACTTCATAGTTTTTGGTGTTTTTTCTTCTGATCCAGTTCTTTTTTGGGGTGTTTTGGACGTGTTTTGGGGTTTCCGTTGGGTTTCGTTGAGTTCCTACTGGGTTTTATGGTGGTTGGGAGTGGACATTTGGATTTGGAGAACATCAGGTAGGTTTAGAGTGGTTTTGGGATTGGATCCGTGCTTTTTGGGGTTTTCTTTCGTTTTTGGGGGTGATCCTGTTCTTGTTTGGGGTGTTTTTGACGTGTTTTGGGTTCTCCGTTGGGTTTCGTTGGGTTTTCCGTGGTCATCATGGTGGAAAAGTGTAAATTGTGGGTTTTGGAGAACATCAGGTAGGTTTAGGGTGGTTTTGGGGTGGATCTATGGTTTTGGGGGATTTTGTTCCAGTTATGGGGTGATCCCGTTCTTTTTTGGGGTGTTTTTGACGTGTTTTGTTTTCTCCGTTGGGTTTCGTTGGTTTTTCCGTGGTCATCATGGTGGAAAAGTGTAAATTGTGGGTTTTGGAGAACATCAGGTAGGTTTAGGGGGACTTTTGGGGTGGATTCATGGTATTTGGGATTTTCTTCTGTTTTTTTGGGGGGCGTGATCGAATTCATTTTTGGGGTGTTTTTGACGTGTTTTGGGGTCTCCGTTGGGTTTTGTTGGGTTCTTGTTGGTCATCATGTTGGAAAAGTGTAAATTGCGGGTTTTGGAGAACATCAGGTAGGTTTAGTGTCGTTTTTGGGTGGATCTATGTTTTTTGGTGATTTTCTTCCAGTTTTGGGGGTGATTCCGTTCTTGTTTGGGGTGTTTTTGACTTGTTTTGGGGTCTCCGTTGGGTTTTAGTTGGATTCTCGTTGGTCGTTAAGGTAAATGGGAATGGATTGTGGGTTTTGAAGAAGATCAGGTGAGTTTAGGGTGGTTTTGCAGGGAACTTCATAGTTTTTGGTGTTTTATCTTTGTCGTGGTTCCGCTCGAGTGGGCAGCCGAGCTCCACCACAGCCGCTCTCTCACTCCCCCTCCTCAAAGAGGAATGGGGAGAAAATATGTGAAAAGGGCTCAAGGATTGAGATAAGGACGAGAAAATCACGCAATAATTATTGTAACGGGCAAAACAGACTCGGCATAAGGAGATAGTAAGATTTATTGCCTACAACTAACAAGCGAGAGAAGTGAGAAAACAAAGGAAAAAAAAAAACCAAAAGCACCTTCCCCCCCCATCCACCCTTTTCCACCTCCTCCCCCCGAGCGGCGCAGGGGAACGGGGAATGGGGGTTATGGTCAGTCTACAGCACTTCTTCTCTGCCGCTCCTTCTCGGTCACTCTCGTCCCCTGTGTTGTGGGGTCCCACCCACGGGATGCAGTCCTTGATGAACTGATCCGGCGTGGGCTTCCCACAGGCAGCAGCTCTTCCAGAACTGCTCCAGATATGGGTCCGTACCACGGGGTCCATCCCTCAGGAGAAAACTGCTCCAACCTGGTTCCCCTACGGGCAGCAGCTCCTGCCAGATCACCTGCTCCTGCGTGGTCTCCTCTCCACGGGCTACAGGTCCGGCCCGGAATCTGCTCCGGCAGGGGTCTTCCACAGGCGGCAGCCTCCGTCGGTGCAGGGCCACCTGCTCCACCGTGGTCTCCTCCACGGGCTGCAGCGTGGAACCCTGCTCCACCGTGGTACTCCATGGGCTGCAGGGGGACATCCTGCTTCACCATGGTCCTCACCACAGGCCGCAGGGGACTTCTGCTCCGGCGCCTGGAGCACCTCTCCCCCTCCTTCTACACTGACCTTGGTGCAAGGCTGTTCTCCCACTCCCTTGACTCTCCCGGCTGCTGTGTGGCGCAGCGTTTTTTCCCTGTCTTAAATATGCTCTCACAGAGGCGCAAAACAACATCGCTTATTGGCTCAGATCTGGAAAACAATGGGGCCCTTCCCAAACATGGGGCAGCTTCTAGATCTTTCTCACAGAAACCACCCCTATGGCTCCCTGCTACCAAAACCTTGCCACGTAAACCCACTACATTCCACCCCTCGCCTCTGTTAAAAGCATATTTAAGACTACTCACAACATACTCTTACTTTACAATTATCACAACAACCTTCACGAAATTCACTTAAATCAAAACGAAAAAGAATTCACCACACCAAAATAAACATAACATCATCACAGCACCGACAAGGTGGACATTTTACACACACACCACCCCTCGTCCCTTCACCACACTAACATATCACAGTTACTGCTTTCTTAATTCTTCACAACTTGTACATTCCTAACAATCATCCTGCACATATTTTTGCCCGTTACTTCTACTAACTATCATCTTATCTCAAATTCCTTGAGC
Source organism: Aythya marila (assembly GCF_965140915.1). NCBI lineage: Eukaryota > Metazoa > Chordata > Aves > Anseriformes > Anatidae > Aythya > Aythya marila. Next base: position 9,991 of record NW_028137177.1, on the reverse strand, counting down.
CCCACGTTGGGCGCCAAAAAAGACTGTCGTGGTTCCGCTCGAGTGGGCAGCCGAGCTCCACCACAGCCGCTCTCTCACTCCCCCTCCTCAAAGAGGAATGGGGAGAAAATATGTGAAAAGGGCTCAAGGATTGAGATAAGGACGAGAAAATCACGCAATAATTATTGTAACGGGCAAAACAGACTCGGCATAAGGAGATAGTAAGATTTATTGCCTACAACTAACAAGCGAGAGAAGTGAGAAAACAAAGGAAAAAAAAAAACCAAAAGCACCTTCCCCCCCCATCCACCCTTTTCCACCTCCTCCCCCCGAGCGGCGCAGGGGAACGGGGAATGGGGGTTATGGTCAGTCTACAGCACTTCTTCTCTGCCGCTCCTTCTCGGTCACTCTCGTCCCCTGTGTTGTGGGGTCCCACCCACGGGATGCAGTCCTTGATGAACTGATCCGGCGTGGGCTTCCCACAGGCAGCAGCTCTTCCAGAACTGCTCCAGATATGGGTCCGTACCACGGGGTCCATCCCTCAGGAGAAAACTGCTCCAACCTGGTTCCCCTACGGGCAGCAGCTCCTGCCAGATCACCTGCTCCTGCGTGGTCTCCTCTCCACGGGCTACAGGTCCGGCCCGGAATCTGCTCCGGCAGGGGTCTTCCACAGGCGGCAGCCTCCGTCGGTGCAGGGCCACCTGCTCCACCGTGGTCTCCTCCACGGGCTGCAGCGTGGAACCCTGCTCCACCGTGGTACTCCATGGGCTGCAGGGGGACATCCTGCTTCACCATGGTCCTCACCACAGGCCGCAGGGGACTTCTGCTCCGGCGCCTGGAGCACCTCTCCCCCTCCTTCTACACTGACCTTGGTGCAAGGCTGTTCTCCCACTCCCTTGACTCTCCCGGCTGCTGTGTGGCGCAGCGTTTTTTCCCTGTCTTAAATATGCTCTCACAGAGGCGCAAAACAACATCGCTTATTGGCTCAGATCTGGAAAACAATGGGGCCCTTCCCAAACATGGGGCAGCTTCTAGATCTTTCTCACAGAAACCACCCCTATGGCTCCCTGCTACCAAAACCTTGCCACGTAAACCCACTACAATCTTCTGATCCAGTTCTTTTTTGGGGTGTTTTGGACGTGTTTTGGGGTTTCCGTTGGGTTTCGTTGAGTTCCTACTGGGTTTTATGGTGGTTGGGAGTGGACATTTGGATTTGGAGAACATCAGGTACGTTTAGAGTGGTTTTGGGATTGGATCCGTGCTTTTTGGGGTTTTCTTTCGTTTTTGGGGGTGATCCTGTTCTTGTTTGGGGTGTTTTTGACGTGTTTTGGGTTCTCCGTTGGGTTTCGTTGGGTTTTCCGTGGTCATCATGGTGGAAAAGTGTAAATTGTGGGTTTTGGAGAACATCAGGTAGGTTTATGAGGACTTTTGGGGCAGATTCATGGTTTTTAGGGTTTTCTTCTGTTTTTTCTACTGATCCAGTTGTTTTTCAGTGTGTTTTTGAAGTGTCTTGTGTTCTTTGTTGGGTTTCGTTGGGTTTTCCGTGGTCATCATGGTGGAAAAGTGTAAATTGTGGGTTTTGGAGAACATCAGGTAGGTTTAGGGGGACTTTTGGGGTGGATCTATGGTTTTGGGGGATTTTGTTCCAGTTATGGGGTGATCCCGTTCTTTTTTGGGGTGTTTTTGACGTGTTTTGTTTTCTCCGTTGGGTTTCGTTGGTTTTTCCGTGGTCATCATGGTGGAAAAGTGTAAATTGTGGGTTTTGGAGAACATCAGGTAGGTTTAGGGGGACTTTTGGGGTGGATTCATGGTATTTGGGATTTTCTTCTGTTTTTTTGTGGGGAGTGATCGAATTCATTTTTGGGGTGTTTTTGACGTGTTTTGGGGTCTCCGTTGGGTTTTGTTGGGTTCTTGTTGGTCATCATGTTGGAAAAGTGTAAATTGCGGGTTTTGGAGAACATCAGGTAGGTTTAGTGTCGTTTTTGGGTGGATCTATGTTTTTTGGTGATTTTCTTCCAGTTTTGGGGGTGATTCCGTTCTTGTTTGGGGTGTTTTTGACTTGTTTTGGGGTCTCCGTTGGGTTTTAGTTGGATTCTCGTTGGTCGTTAAGGTAAATGGGAATGGATTGTGGGTTTTGAAGAAGATCAGGTGAGTTTAGGGTGGTTTTGCAGGGAACTTCATAGTTTTTGGTGTTTTATCTTCTGATCCAGTTCTTTTTTGGGGTGTTTTGGACGTGTTTTGGGGTTTCCGTTGGGTTTCGTTGAGTTCCTACTGGGTTTTATGGTGGTTGGGAGTGGACATTTGGATTTGGAGAACATCAGGTACGTTTAGAGTGGTTTTGGGATTGGATCCGTGCTTTTTGGGGTTTTCTTTCGTTTTTGGGGGTGATCCTGTTCTTGTTTGGGGTGTTTTTGACGTGTTTTGGGTTCTCCGTTGGGTTTCGTTGGGTTTTCCGTGGTCATCATGGTGGAAAAGTGTAAATTGTGGGTTTTGGAGAACATCAGTTAGGTTTATGAGGACTTTTGGGGCAGATTCATGGTTTTTAGGGTTTTCTTCTGTTTTTTCTACTGATCCAGTTGTTTTTCAGTGTGTTTTTGAAGTGTTTTGGGTTCTCCGTTGGGTTTCGTTGGGTTTTCCGTGGTCATCATGGTGGAAAAGTGTAAATTGTGGGTTTTGGAGAACATCAGGTAGGTTTAGGGGGACTTTTGGGGTGGATTCATGGTATTTGGGATTTTCTTCTGTTTTTTTGGGGGGCGTGATCGAATTCATTTTTGGGGTGTTTTTGACGTGTTTTGGGGTCTCCGTTGGGTTTTGTTGGGTTCTTGTTGGTCATCATGTTGGAAAAGTGTAAATTGCGGGTTTTGGAGAACATCAGGTAGGTTTAGTGTCGTTTTTGGTTGGATCTATGTTTTTTGGTGATTTTCTTCCAGTTTTGGGGGTGATTCCGTTCTTGTTTGGGGTGTTTTTGACTTGTTTTGGGGTCTCCGTTGGGTTTTAGTTGGATTCTCGTTGGTCGTTAAGGTAAATGGGAATGGATTGTGGGTTTTGAAGAAGATCAGGTGAGTTTAGGGTGGTTTTGCGGGGAACTTCATAGTTTTTGGTGTTTTTTCTTCTGATCCAGTTCTTTTTTGGGGTGTTTTGGACGTGTTTTGGGGTTTCCGTTGGGTTTCGTTGAGTTCCTACTGGGTTTTATGGTGGTTGGGAGTGGACATTTGGATTTGGAGAACATCAGGTACGTTTAGAGTGGTTTTGGGATTGGATCCGTGCTTTTTGGGGTTTTCTTTCGTTTTGGGGGGTGATCCTGTTCTTGTTTGGGGTGTTTTTGACGTGTTTTGGGTTCTCCGTTGGGTTTCGTTGGGTTTTCCGTGGTCATCATGGTGGAAAAGTGTAAATTGTGGGTTTTGGAGAACATCAGGTAGGTTTATGAGGACTTTTGGGGCAGATTCATGGTTTTTAGGGTTTTCTTCTGTTTTTTCTACTGATCCAGTTGTTTTTCAGTGTGTTTTTGAAGTGTTTTGTGTTCTTTGTTGGGTTTCGTTGGGTTTTCCGTGGTCATCATGGTGGAAAAGTGTAAATTGTGGGTTTTGGAGAACATCAGGTAGGTTTAGGGGGACTTTTGGGGTGGATTCATGGTATTTGGGATTTTCTTCTGTTTTTTTGGGGGGCGTGATCGAATTCATTTTTGGGGTGTTTTTGACGTGTTTTGGGGTCTCCGTTGGGTTTTGTTGGGTTCTTGTTGGTCATCATGTTGGAAAAGTGTAAATTGCGGGTTTTGGAGAACATCAGGTAGGTTTAGTGTCGTTTTTGGGTGGATCTATGTTTTTTGGTGATTTTCTTCCAGTTTTGGGGGTGATTCCGTTCTTGTTTGGGGTGTTTTTGACTTGTTTTGGGGTCTCCGTTGGGTTTTAGTTGGATTCTCGTTGGTCGTTGTCGTGGTTTAACCCGGCTGGCAGCTAAACACCACGCAGCCGTTCGCTCACCCTCCCCCCTCCCTCTCTGGGACGGGGGAGAGAAATGGAAAGTGAAGCCCGTGAGTTGAGATAAAGACAGTTTAATAAGACAGGAAAATAATAATAATAATAATAATAATACAATGATGATAATAGTACTACTAATAATAATATGTACAAACAAGTGATGCACAATGCAATTGCTCACCACCCGCTGACCGATGCCCAGCTTAACCCCGAGCAGTCCGGCCCCCTCCCCCCGGCTAGCCACCCCTATATATTGTTTAGCATGACGTCAGATGGTATGGAATACCCCTTTGGCTAGTTCGGGTCACCTGTCCTGGGTCTGTCCCCTTCCAGCTCTTACTGCACCCCCAGCCTGCCTGTTGGCAGGACAGAGCAAAAGTCTGAGGTGTCCTTGGCTTGGTATAAGCACTGCTCTGCAACAATTAAAACATCGGGGTGTTATCAGCACTCTTCTCATCCTAAGCCAAAACACAGCATTCCACCAGCTACTAGGAAGAAAATTAATTCTGTTCTAACTGAAACCAGGACAGTCGTTAAGGTAAATGGGAATGGATTGTGGGTTTTGAAGAAGATCAGGTGAGTTTAGGGTGTTTTTGCGGGGAACTTCATAGTTTTTGGTGTTTTTTCTTCTGATCCAGTTCTTTTTTGGGGTGTTTTGGACGTGTTTTGGGGTTTCCGTTGGGTTTCGTTGAGTTCCTACTGGGTTTTATGGTGGTTGGGAGTGGACATTTGGATTTGGAGAACATCAGGTACGTTTAGAGTGGTTTTGGGATTGGATCCGTGCTTTTTGGGGTTTTCTTTCGTTTTTGGGGGTGATCCTGTTCTTGTTTGGGGTGTTTTTGACGTGTTTTGGGTTCTCCGTTGGGTTTCGTTGGGTTTTCCGTGGTCATCATGGTGGAAAAGTGTAAATTGTGGGTTTTGGAGAACATCAGGTAGGTTTATGAGGACTTTTGGGGCAGATTCATGGTTTTTAGGGTTTTCTTCTGTTTTTTCTACTGATCCAGTTGTTTTTCAGTGTGTTTTTGAAGTGTTTTGGGTTCTCCGTTGTGTTTCGTTGGGTTTTCCGTGGTCATCATGTTGGAAAAGTGTAAATTGCGGGTTTTGGAAAACATCAGGTAGGTTTACTGTCTTTTTGGGGTGGATCTATGTTTTTTGGGGATTTTCTTCCAGTTTGGGGGGTGATTCCGTTCTTGTTTGGGGTGTTTTTGACGTGTTTTGGGGTCTCTGTTTTGTTTCGTTGTGTTTTCCTTGTTCATTTTGGTGGAAAAGGCTGAATAGTGGGTTTTGGAGAACATCAGGTATGTTTAGGGCGTTTTTGGGATTTGATCCGTGCTTTTTGGGGATTTTGTTCCAGTTTTGGGGGTGATTCCGTTCTTGTTTGTGGTGTTTTTGATGTGTTTTGGGTTCTCCGTTGGGTTTCGTTGGGTTTTCCATTGGCATCATGGTGGAAAAGTGTAAATTGTGGGTTTTGGAGAACATCAGGTAGGTTTAGGGTGGTTTTGGGGTGGATCTATTGTTTTGGGGGATTTTGTTCCAGTTATGGGGGTGATCCCGTTCTTTTTTGGGGTGTTTTTGACGTGTTTTGTTTTCTCCGTTGGGTTTCGTTGGGTTTTCCATGGTCATCATGGTGGAAAAGTGTAAATTGTGGGTTTTGGAGAACATCAGGTAGGTTTAGGGGGACTTTTGGGGTGGATACATGGTATTTGGGATTTTCTTCTGTTTTTTTGGGGGTAGTGATCGAATTCATTTTTGGGGTGTTTTTGAAGTGTTTTGGGGTCTCCGTTGGGTTTTGTTGGGTTCTTGTTGGTCATCATGTTGGAAAAGTGTAAATTGCGGGTTTTGGAGAACATCAGGTAGGTTTAGGGTGGTTTTGGGGTGGATCTATGTTTTTTGGTGATTTTCTTCCAGTTTTGGGGGTGATTCCGTTCTTGTTTGGGGTGTTTTTGACTTGTTTTGGGGTCTCCGTTGGGTTTTAGTTGGATTCTCGTTGGTCGTTAAGGTAAATGGGAATGGATTGTGGGTTTTGAAGAAGATCAGGTGAGTTTAGGGTGGTTTTGCGGGGAACTTCATAGTTTTTGGTGTTTTTTCTTCTGATCCAGTTCTTTTTTGGGGTGTTTTGGACGTGTTTTGGGGTTTCCGTTGGGTTTCGTTGAGTTCCTACTGGGTTTTATGGTGGTTGGGAGTGGACATTTGGATTTGGAGAACATCAGGTAGGTTTAGAGTGGTTTTGGGATTGGATCCGTGCTTTTTGGGGTTTTCTTTGGTTTTGGGGGGTGATCCTGTTCTTGTTTGGGGTGTTTTTGACGTGTTTTGTTTTCTCCGTTGGGTTTCGTTGGGTTTTCCGTGGTCATCATGGTGGAAAAGTGTAAATTGTGGGTTTTGGAGAACATCAGGTAGGTTTAGGGTGGTTTTGGGGTGGATCTATGGTTTTGGGGGATTTTGTTTCAGTTATGGGGTGATCCCGTTCTTTTTTGGGGTGTTTTTGACGTGTTTTGGGTTCTCCGTTGGGTTTCGTTGGGTTTTCCGTGGTCATCATGGTGGAAAAGTGTAAATTGTGGGTTTTGGAGAACATCAGGTAGGTTTAGGGGGACTTTTGGGGTGGATTCATGGTATTTGGGATTTTCTTCTGTTTTTTTGGGGGGAGTGATCGAATTCATTTTTGGGGTGTTTTTGACGTGTTTTGGGGTCTCCGTTGGGTTTTGTTGGGTTCTTGTTGGTCATCATGTTGGAAAAGTGTAAATTGCGGGTTTTGGAGAACATCAGGTAGGTTTAGTGTCGTTTTTGGGTGGATCTATGTTTTTTGGTGATTTTCTTCCAGTTTTGGGGTTGATTCCGTTCTTGTTTGGGGTGTTTTTGACTTGTTTTGGGGTCTCCGTTGGGTTTTAGTTGGATTCTCGTTGGTCGTTAAGGTAAATGGGAATGGATTGTGGTTTTGAAGAAGATCAGGTGAGTTTAGGGTGGTTTTGCGGGGAACTTCATAGTTTTTGGTGTTTTATCTTCTGATCCAGTTCTTTTTTGGGGTGTTTTGGACGTGTTTTGGGGTTTCCGTTGGGTTTCGTTGAGGTCCTACTGGGTTTTATGGTGGTTGGGAGTGGACATTTGGATTTGGAGAACATCAGGTACGTTTAGAGTGGTTTTGGGATTGGATCCGTGCTTTTTGGGGTTTTCTTTCGTTTTTGGGGGTGATCCTGTTCTTGTTTGGGGTGTTTTTGACGTGTTTTGGGTTCTCCGTTGGGTTTCGTTGGGTTTTCCGTGGTCATCATGGTGGAAAAGTGTAAATTGTGGGTTTTGGAGAACATCAGTTAGGTTTATGAGGACTTTTGGGGCAGATTCATGGTTTTTAGGGTTTTCTTCTGTTTTTTCTACTGATCGAGTTGTTTTTCAGTGTGTTTTTGAAGTGTTTTGGGTTCTCCGTTGGGTTTCGTTGGGTTTTCCGTGGTCATCATGGTGGAAAAGTGTAAATTGTGGGTTTTGGAGAACATCAGGTAGGTTTAGGGCGGTTTTGGGGTGGATCTATTGTTTTGGGGGATTTTGTTCCAGTTATGGGGTGATCCCGTTCTTTTTTGGGGTGTTTTTGACGTGTTTTGTTTTCTCCGTTGGGTTTCGTTGGTTTTTCCGTGGTCATCATGGTGGAAAAGTGTAAATTGTGGGTTTTGGAGAACATCAGTTAGGTTTATGAGGACTTTTGGGGCAGATTCATGGTTTTTAGGGTTTTCTTCTGTTTTTTCTACTGATCCAGTTGTTTTTCAGTGTGTTTTTGAAGTGTTTTGGGTTCTCCGTTGGGTTTCGTTGGGTTTTCCGTGGTCATCATGGTGGAAAAGTGTAAATTGCGGGTTTTGGAGAACATCAGGTAGGTTTAGGGGGACTTTTGGGGTGGATTCATGGTATTTGGGATTTTCTTCTGTTGTTTTGGGGGGCGTGATCGAATTCATTTTTGGGGTGTTTTTGACGTGTTTTGGGGTCTCCGTTGGGTTTTGTTGGGTTCTTGTTGGTCATCATGTTGGAAAAGTGTAAATTGCGGGTTTTGGAGAACATCAGGTAGGTTTAGTGTCGTTTTTGGGTGGATCTATGTTTTTTGGTGATTTTCTTCCAGTTTTGGGGTTGATTCCGTTCTTGTTTGGGGTGTTTTTGACTTGTTTTGGGGTCTCCGTTGGGTTTTAGTTGGATTCTCGTTGGTCGTTAAGGTAAATGGGAATGGATTGTGGGTTTTGAAGAAGATCAGGTGAGTTTAGGGTGGTTTTGCGGGGAACTTCATAGTTTTTGGTGTTTTTTCTTCTGATCCAGTTCTTTTTTGGGGTGTTTTGGACGTGTTTTGGGGTTTCCGTTGGGTTTCGTTGAGTTCCTACTGGGTTTTATGGTGGTTGGGAGTGGACATTTGGATTTGGAGAACATCAGGTAGGTTTAGAGTGGTTTTGGGATTGGATCCGTGCTTTTTGGGGTTTTCTTTCGTTTTTGGGGGTGATCCTGTTCTTGTTTGGGGTGTTTTTGACGTGTTTTGGGTTCTCCGTTGGGTTTCGTTGGGTTTTCCGTGGTCATCATGGTGGAAAAGTGTAAATTGTGGGTTTTGGAGAACATCAGTTAGGTTTAGGGGGACTTTTGGGGTGGATTCATGGTATTTGGGATTTTCTTCTGTTTTTTTGTGGGGAGTGATCGAATTCATTTTTGGGGTGTTTTTGACGTGTTTTGGGGTCTCCGTTGGGTTTTGTTGGGTTCTTGTTGGTCATCATGTTGGAAAAGTGTAAATTGCGGGTTTTGGAGAACATCAGGTAGGTTTAGTGTCGTTTTTGGGTGGATCTATGTTTTTTGGTGATTTTCTTCCAGTTTTGGGGGTGATTCCGTTCTTGTTTGGGGTGTTTTTGTCTTGTTTTGGGGTCTCCGTTGGGTTTTAGTTGGATTCTCGTTGGTCGTTAAGGTAAATGGGAATGCATTGTGGGTTTTGAAGAAGATCAGGTGAGTTTAGGGTGTTTTTGCGGGGAACTTCATAGTTTTTGGTGTTTTTTCTTCTGATCCAGTTCTTTTTTGGGGTGTTTTGGACGTGTTTTGGGGTTTCCGTTGGGTTTCGTTGAGTTCCTACTGGGTTTTATGGTGGTTGGGAGTGGACATTTGGATTTGGAGAACATCAGGTAGGTTTAGAGTGGTTTTGGGATTGGATCCGTGCTTTTTGGGGTTTTCTTTCGTTTTGGGGGGTGATCCTGTTCTTGTTTGGGGTGTTTTTGACGTGTTTTGGGTTCTCCGTTGGGTTTCGTTGGGTTTTCCGTGGTCATCATGGTGGAAAAGTGTAAATTGTGGGTTTTGGAGAACATCAGTTAGGTTTATGAGGACTTTTGGGGCAGATTCATGGTTTTTAGGGTTTTCTTCTGTTTTTTCTACTGATCCAGTTGTTTTTCAGTGTGTTTTTGAAGTGTTTTGTGTTCTTTGTTGGGTTTCGTTGGTTTTTCCGTGGTCATCATGTTGGAAAAGTGTAAATTGCGGGTTTTGGAGAACATCAGGTAGGTTTAGGGGTACTTTTGGGGTGGATTCATGGTATTTGGGATTTTCTTCTGTTTTATTGGGGGGAGTGATCGAATTCATTTTTGGGGTGTTTTTGACGTGTTTTGGGGTCTCCGTTGGGTTTTGTTGGGTTCTTGTTGGTCATCATGTTGGAAAAGTGTAAATTGCGGGTTTTGGAGAACATCAGGTAGGTTTAGTGTCGTTTTTGGGTGGATCTATGTTTTTTGGTGATTTTCTTCCAGTTTTGGGGGTGATTCCGTTCTTGTTTGGGGTGTTTTTGACTTGTTTTGGGGTCTCCGTTGGGTTTTAGTTGGATTCTCGTTGGTCGTTAAGGTAAATGGGAATGGATTGTGGGTTTTGAAGAAGATCAGGTGAGTTTAGGGTGGTTTTGCGGGGAACTTCATAGTTTTTGGTGTTTTTTCTTCTGATCCAGTTCTTTTTTGGGGTGTTTTGGACGTGTTTTGGGGTTTCCGTTGGGTTTCGTTGAGTTCCTACTGGGTTTTATGGTGGTTGGGAGTGGACATTTGGATTTGGAGAACATCAGG
>NW_028137178.1:0-19000 GCF_965140915.1 Aythya marila | reverse complement strand
GGGGTGATGCAGTTCTTTTTTGGGGTGTTTTTGACATGTTTTGGTGTCTCCGTTTGGTTTTAGTTGGGTCCTTGTTGGTCATCATGGTGGAAAAGTGTAAATTGTGGGTTTTGGAGAACATCAGGTAGGTTTAGGGGGACTTTTGGGGTGGATCTATGTCTTTTGGGGTTTTCTTTCTTTTTTTGGGGTGATGCAGTTCTTTTTTGGTTTTTTTTTGACATGTTTTTGGGTCTCCGTTTGGTTTTAGTTGGGTTCTTGTTGGTCATCATGGTGGAAAAGTGTAAACTGTGTGGTTTTGGAGAACATCAGGTAGGTTTAGGGGGACTTTTGGGGTGGATCTATGGCTTTTGGGGTTTTCTTTCGTTTTTTGTGTTGATCCCGTTCTTGTTTGTGGTGTTTTTGACGTGTTTTGGGGTCTCCGTTGGGTTTAGTTGGGTGTTCCGTTGTCATCATGGTGGAAAAGTGTAGATTGTGAGTTTTGGAGAACTTCAGGTAGGTTTAGTGTGGACTTTTGGGGTGGATTCATGGTATTTGGGGTTTTCTTCTGTTTTTTTTGGGTGATGCAGTTCCTTTTTTGGGGTGTTTTTGACATGTTTTGTGGTCTCCGTTTGGTTTTAGTTGGGCTCTTGTTGGTCATCATCTTGGAAAAGTGTAAATTGTGGGTTTTTGGAGAACATCAGGTAGGTTTAGGGGGACTTTTGGGGTGGATTTATGGCTTTTGGAGTTTTCTTTCGTTTTTTGTGTTGATCCCGTTCTTGTTTGTGGTGTTTTTGACATGTTTTGGTGTCTCCGTTTGGTTTTAGTTGGGTTCTTGTTGGTCATCATGGTGGAAAAGTGTAGATTGTGGGTTTTGGAGAACTTCAGGTAGGTTTAGGGGGACTTTTGGGGTGGATTTATGGTATTTGGGGTTTTCTTCTGTTTTTTGGGGTGATGCAGTTCTTTTTTGGGGTGTTTTTGACATGTTTTGGGGTCTCCGTTTGGTTTTAGTTGGGTTCTTGTTGGTCATCATGGTGGAAAAGTGTAAACTGTGTGGTTTTGGAGAACATCAGGTAGGTTTAGGGGGAGTTTTGGGGTGGATCTATGGCTTTTGGGGTTTTCTTTCGTTTTTTGTGTTGATCCCGTTCTTGTTTGTGGTGTTTTTGACGTGTTTTGGGGTCTCCGTTGGGTTTAGTTGGGTTTTTCGTTGTCATCATGGTGGAAAAGTGTAGATTGTGGGTTTTGGAGAACTTCAGGTAGGTTTAGGGGACTTTTGGGGTGGATTCATGGTATTTGGGCTTTTCTTCTGTTTTTTTTTGGGTGATGCAGTTCCTTTTTTAGCGTGTTTTTGACATGTTTTGTGGTCTCCGTTTGGTTTTAGTTGGGTTCTTGTTGCTCATCATCTTGGAAAAGTGTAAATTGTGGGTTTTTGGAGAACATCAGGTAGGTTTAGGGGGACTTTTGGGGTGGATTTATGGCTTTTGGAGTTTTCTTTCGTTTTTTGTGTTGATCCCGTTCTTGTTTGGGGTTTTTTTGACATGTTTTGTGGTCTCCGTTTGGTTTTAGTTGGGTTCTTGTTGGTCATCATGGTGGAAAAGTGTAGATTGTGGGTTTTGGAGAACTTCAGGTAGGTTTAGGGGGACTTTTGGGGTGGATTCATGGTATTTGGGTTTTCTTCTGTTTTTTGGGTGATGCAGTTCCTTTTTTGGGGTGTTTTTGACATGTTTTGTGGTCTCCGTTTGGTTTTAGTTGGGTTCTTGTTGGTCATCATGGTGGAAAAGTGTAGATTGTGGGTTTTTGGAGAACATCAGTTAGGTTTAGGGGGACCTTTGGGGTGGATCTATGGCTTTTGGGGTTTTCTTTCGTTTTTTGTGTTGATCCCATTCTTGTTTGGGTTGTTTTTGACGTGTTTTGGGGTCTCCGTTGGGTTTCGTTGGGTTTTCCGTTGTCATCATGGTGGAAAAGTGTAGATTGTGAGTTTTGGAGAACTTCAGGTAGGTTTAGTGTGGACTTTTGGGGTGGATTCATGGTATTTGGGGTTTTCTTCTGTTTTTTTTTGGGTGATGCAGTTCCTTTTTTAGCGTGTTTTTGACATGTTTTGTGGTCTCCGTTTGGTTTTAGTTGGGCTCTTGTTGGTCATCATCTTGGAAAAGTGTAAATTGTGGGTTTTTGGAGAACATCAGGTAGGTTTAGGGGGACTTTTGGGGTGGATTTATGGCTTTTGGAGTTTTCTTTCGTTTTTTGTGTTGATCCCGTTCTTGTTTGTGGTGTTTTTGACATGTTTTGGTGTCTCCGTTTGGTTTTAGTTGGGTTCTTGTTGGTCATCATGGTGGAAAAGTGTAGATTGTGGGTTTTTGGAGAACATCAGGTAGGTTTAGGGGGACCTTTGGGGTGGATCTATGGCTTTTGGGGTTTTCTTTCGTTTTTTGTGTTGATCCCATTCTTGTTTGGGTTGTTTTTGACGTATTTTGGGGTCTCCGTTGGGTTTCGTTGGGTTTTCCGTGGTCATCATGGGGGAAAAGTGTAGATTGTGGGTTTTGGAGAACTTCAGGTAGGTTTAGGGGACTTTTGGGGTGGATTCATGGTATTTGGGGTTTTCTTCTGTTTTTTTTGGGTGATGCAGTTCCTTTTTTAGCGTGTTTTTGACATGTTTTGGTGTCTCCGTTTGGTTTTAGTTGGGTTCTTGTTGGTCATCATCTTGGAAAAGTGTAAATTGTGGGGTTTTGGAGAACATCAGGTAGGTTTAGGGGGACCTTTGGGGTGGATCTATGGCTTTTGGGGTTTTCTTTCGTTTTTTGTGTTGATCCCATTCTTGTTTGGGTTGTTTTTGACGTGTTTTGGGGTCTCCGTTGGGTTTCGTTGGGTTTTCCGTTGTCATCATGGTGGAAAAGTGTAGATTGTGAGTTTTGGAGAACTTCAGGTAGGTTTAGTGTGGACTTTTGGGGTGGATTCATGGTATTTGGGGTTTTCTTCTGTTTTTTTTGGGGTGATGCAGTTCCTTTTTTAGCGTGTTTTTGACATGTTTTGTGGTCTCCGTTTGGTTTTAGTTGGGCTCTTGTTGGTCATCATCTTGGAAAAGTGTAAATTGTGGGTTTTTGGAGAACATCAGGTAGGTTTAGGGGGACTTTTGGGGTGGATTTATGGCTTTTGGAGTTTTCTTTCGTTTTTTGTGTTGATCCCGTTCTTGTTTGTGGTGTTTTTGACATGTTTTGGTGTCTCCGTTTGGTTTTAGTTGGGTTCTTGTTGGTCATCATGGTGGAAAAGTGTAGATTGTGGGTTTTGGAGAACTTCAGGTAGGTTTAGGGGGACTTTTGGGGTGGATTTATGGTATTTGGGGTTTTCTTCTGTTTTTTGGGGTGATGCAGTTCTTTTTTGGGGTGTTTTTGACATGTTTTGGGGTCTCCGTTTGGTTTTAGTTGGGTTCTTGTTGGTCATCATGGTGGAAAAGTGTAAACTGTGTGGTTTTGGAGAACATCAGGTAGGTTTAGGGGGAGTTTTGGGGTGGATCTATGGCTTTTGGGGTTTTCTTTCGTTTTTTGTGTTGATCCCGTTCTTGTTTGTGGTGTTTTTGACGTGTTTTGGGGTCTCCGTTGGGTTTAGTTGGGTTTTTCGTTGTCATCATGGTGGAAAAGTGTAGATTGTGGGTTTTGGAGAACTTCAGGTAGGTTTAGGGGACTTTTGGGGTGGATTCATGGTATTTGGGCTTTTCTTCTGTTTTTTTTTGGGTGATGCAGTTCCTTTTTTAGCGTGTTTTTGACATGTTTTGTGGTCTCCGTTTGGTTTTAGTTGGGTTCTTGTTGCTCATCATCTTGGAAAAGTGTAAATTGTGGGTTTTTGGAGAACATCAGGTAGGTTTAGGGGGACTTTTGGGGTGGATTTATGGCTTTTGGAGTTTTCTTTCGTTTTTTGTGTTGATCCCGTTCTTGTTTGGGGTTTTTTTGACATGTTTTGTGGTCTCCGTTTGGTTTTAGTTGGGTTCTTGTTGGTCATCATGGTGGAAAAGTGTAGATTGTGGGTTTTGGAGAACTTCAGGTAGGTTTAGGGGGACTTTTGGGGTGGATTCATGGTATTTGGGTTTTCTTCTGTTTTTTGGGTGATGCAGTTCCTTTTTTGGGGTGTTTTTGACATGTTTTGTGGTCTCCGTTTGGTTTTAGTTGGGTTCTTGTTGGTCATCATGGTGGAAAAGTGTAGATTGTGGGTTTTTGGAGAACATCAGTTAGGTTTAGGGGGACCTTTGGGGTGGATCTATGGCTTTTGGGGTTTTCTTTCGTTTTTTGTGTTGATCCCATTCTTGTTTGGGTTGTTTTTGACGTGTTTTGGGGTCTCCGTTGGGTTTCGTTGGGTTTTCCGTTGTCATCATGGTGGAAAAGTGTAGATTGTGAGTTTTGGAGAACTTCAGGTAGGTTTAGTGTGGACTTTTGGGGTGGATTCATGGTATTTGGGGTTTTCTTCTGTTTTTTTTGGGTGATGCAGTTCCTTTTTTAGCGTGTTTTTGACATGTTTTGTGGTCTCCGTTTGGTTTTAGTTGGGTTCTTGTTGCTCATCATCTTGGAAAAGTGTAAATTGTGGGTTTTTGGAGAACATCAGGTAGGTTTAGGGGGACTTTTGGGGTGGATTTATGGCTTTTGGAGTTTTCTTTCGTTTTTTGTGTTGATCCCGTTCTTGTTTGGGGTTTTTTTGACATGTTTTGTGGTCTCCGTTTGGTTTTAGTTGGGTTCTTGTTGGTCATCATGGTGGAAAAGTGTAGATTGTGGGTTTTGGAGAACTTCAGGTAGGTTTAGGGGGACTTTTGGGGTGGATTCATGGTATTTGGGTTTTCTTCTGTTTTTTGGGTGATGCAGTTCCTTTTTTGGGGTGTTTTTGACATGTTTTGTGGTCTCCGTTTGGTTTTAGTTGGGTTCTTGTTGGTCATCATGGTGGAAAAGTGTAGATTGTGGGTTTTTGGAGAACATCAGTTAGGTTTAGGGGGACCTTTGGGGTGGATCTATGGCTTTTGGGGTTTTCTTTCGTTTTTTGTGTTGATCCCATTCTTGTTTGGGTTGTTTTTGACGTGTTTTGGGGTCTCCGTTGGGTTTCGTTGGGTTTTCCGTTGTCATCATGGTGGAAAAGTGTAGATTGTGAGTTTTGGAGAACTTCAGGTAGGTTTAGTGTGGACTTTTGGGGTGGATTCATGGTATTTGGGGTTTTCTTCTGTTTTTTTTGGGTGATGCAGTTCCTTTTTTAGCGTGTTTTTGACATGTTTTGTGGTCTCCGTTTGGTTTTAGTTGGGCTCTTGTTGGTCATCATCTTGGAAAAGTGTAAATTGTGGGTTTTTGGAGAACATCAGGTAGGTTTAGGGGGACTTTTGGGGTGGATTTATGGCTTTTGGAGTTTTCTTTCGTTTTTTGTGTTGATCCCGTTCTTGTTTGTGGTGTTTTTGACATGTTTTGGTGTCTCCGTTTGGTTTTAGTTGGGTTCTTGTTGGTCATCATGGTGGAAAAGTGTAGATTGTGGGTTTTTGGAGAACATCAGGTAGGTTTAGGGGGACCTTTGGGGTGGATCTATGGCTTTTGGGGTTTTCTTTCGTTTTTTGTGTTGATCCCATTCTTGTTTGGGTTGTTTTTGACGTATTTTGGGGTCTCCTTTGGGTTTCGTTGGGTTTTCCGTGGTCATCATGGGGGAAAAGTGTAGATTGTGGGTTTTGGAGAACTTCAGGTAGGTTTAGGGGACTTTTGGGGTGGATTCATGGTATTTGGGGTTTTCTTCTGTTTTTTTTGGGTGATGCAGTTCCTTTTTTAGCGTGTTTTTGACATGTTTTGGTGTCTCCGTTTGGTTTTAGTTGGGTTCTTGTTGGTCATCATCTTGGAAAAGTGTAAATTGTGGGGTTTTGGAGAACATCAGGTAGGTTTAGGGGGACCTTTGGGGTGGATCTATGGCTTTTGGGGTTTTCTTTCGTTTTTTGTGTTGATCCCATTCTTGTTTGGGTTGTTTTTGACGTGTTTTGGGGTCTCCGTTGGGTTTCGTTGGGTTTTCCGTTGTCATCATGGTGGAAAAGTGTAGATTGTGAGTTTTGGAGAACTTCAGGTAGGTTTAGTGTGGACTTTTGGGGTGGATTCATGGTATTTGGGGTTTTCTTCTGTTTTTTTTGGGGTGATGCAGTTCCTTTTTTAGCGTGTTTTTGACATGTTTTGTGGTCTCCGTTTGGTTTTAGTTGGGCTCTTGTTGGTCATCATCTTGGAAAAGTGTAAATTGTGGGTTTTTGGAGAACATCAGGTAGGTTTAGGGGGACTTTTGGGGTGGATTTATGGCTTTTGGAGTTTTCTTTCGTTTTTTGTGTTGATCCCGTTCTTGTTTGGGGTGTTTTTGACATGTTTTGGGGTCTCCGTTTGGTTTTAGTTGGGTTCTTGTTGGTCATCATGGTGGAAAAGTGTAGATTGTGGGTTTTTGGAGAACATCAGGTAGGTTTAGGGGGACCTTTGGGGTGGATCTATGGCTTTTGGGGTTTTCTTTCGTTTTTTTGTGTTGATCCCATTCTTGTTTGGGGTGTTTTTGACGTGTTTTGGGGTCTCCGTTGGGTTTCGTTGGGTTTTCCGTGGTCATCATGGGGGAAAAGTGTAGATTGTGGGTTTTGGAGAACTTCAGGTAGGTTTAGGGGACTTTTGGGGTGGATTCATGGTATTTGGGGTTTTCTTCTGTTTTTTTTTGGGTGATGCAGTTCCTTTTTTAGCGTGTTTTTGACATGTTTTGTGGTCTCCGTTTGGTTTTAGTTGGGTTCTTGTTGGTCATCATGGTGGAAAAGTGTAAAGTGTGGGGTTTTGGAGAACATCAGGTAGGTTTAGGGGGACTTTTGGGGTGGATCTATGGTTTTTGGAGTTTTCTTTCGTTTTTTGTATTGATCCCGTTCTTGTTTGGGTTTTTTTTGACGTGTTTTGGGGTCTCCGTTGGGTTTCGTTGGGTTTTCTGTTGTCATCATGGTGGAAAAGTGTAGATTGTGGGTTTTGGAGAACTTCAGGTAGGTTTAGGGGACTTTTGGGGTGGATTCATGGTATTTGGGGTTTTCTTCT
Source organism: Aythya marila (assembly GCF_965140915.1). Classification (NCBI taxonomy): domain Eukaryota; kingdom Metazoa; phylum Chordata; class Aves; order Anseriformes; family Anatidae; genus Aythya; species Aythya marila. The sequence goes on along the minus strand of NW_028137178.1, from coordinate 11,981 downwards.
GGTTTTTGGGTGATGCAGTTCCATTTTTGGGGTGTTTTTGACATTTTTTGGGGTCTCCGTTTGGTTTTAGTTGGGTTTTCCGTGGTCATCATGGTGGAAAAGTGTAAATTGTGGGTTTTTGGAGAACATCCGGTAGGTTTAGGGGGACTTTTGGCGTGGATCTATGGCTTTTGGAGTTTTCTTTCGTTTTTTGTGTTGATCCCGTTCTTGTTTGTGGTGTTTTTGACGTGTTTTGGGGTCTCCGTTGGGTTTCGTTGGGTTTTCCGTGGTCATCATGGTGGAAAAGTGTAGATTGTGGGTTTTGGAGAACTTCAGGTAGGTTTAGGGGACTTTTGGGGTGGATTCATGGTATTTGGGGTTTTCTTCTGTTTTTTGGGGTGATGCAGTTCTTTTTTGGGGTGTTTTTGACATGTTTTGGTGTCTCCGTTTGGTTTTAGTTGGGTCCTTGTTGGTCATCATGGTGGAAAAGTGTAAATTGTGGGTTTTGGAGAACATCAGGTAGGTTTAGGGGGACTTTTGGGGTGGATCTATGTCTTTTGGGGTTTTCTTTCGTTTTTTGGGGTGATGCAGTTCTTTTTTGGTTTTTTTTTGACATGTTTTTGGGTCTCCGTTTGGTTTTAGTTGGGTTCTTGTTGGTCATCATGGTGGAAAAGTGTAAACTGTGTGGTTTTGGAGAACATCAGGTAGGTTTAGGGGGACTCTTTGGGTGGATCTATGGCTTTTGGGGTTTTCTTTCGTTTTTTGTGTTGATCCCGTTCTTGTTTGTGGTGTTTTTGACGTGTTTTGGGGTCTCCGTTGGGTTTAGTTGGGTTTTCCGTTGTCATCATGGTGGAAAAGTGTAGATTGTGGGTTTTGGAGAACTTCAGGTAGGTTTAGTGTGGACTTTTGGGGTGGATTCATGGTATTTGGGCTTTTCTTCTGTTTTTTTTGGGTGATGCAGTTCCTTTTTTAGCGTGTTTTTGACATGTTTTGGTGTCTCCGTTTGGTTTTAGTTGGGTTCTTGTTGGTCATCATCTTGGAAAAGTGTAAATTGTGGGTTTTTGGAGAACATCAGGTAGGTTTAGGGGGACTTTTGGGGTGGATTTATGGCTTTTGGAGTTTTCTTTCGTTTTTTGTGTTGATCCCGTTCTTGTTTGTGGTGTTTTTGACATGTTTTGGTGTCTCCGTTTGGTTTTAGTTGGGTTCTTGTTGGTCATCATGGTGGAAAAGTGTAGATTGTGGGTTTTGGAGAACTTCAGGTAGGTTTAGGGGGACTTTTGGGGTGGATTCATGGTATTTGGGCTTTTCTTCTGTTTTTTTGGGTGATGCAGTTCTTTTTTGGGTTGTTTTTGACATGTTTTTGGGTCTCTGTTTGGTTTTAGTTGGGTTCTTGTTGGTCATCATGGTGGAAAAGTGTAAACTGTGTGGTTTTGGAGAACATCAGGTAGGTTTAGGGGGACTTTTGGGGTGGATCTATGGCTTTTGGGGTTTTCTTTCGTTTTTTGTGTTGATCCCGTTCTTGTTTGTGGTGTTTTTGACGTGTTTTGGGGTCTCCGTTGGGTTTAGTTGGGTTTTTCGTTGTCATCATGGTGGAAAAGTGTAGATTGTGGGTTTTGGAGAACTTCAGGTAGGTTTAGGGGGACTTTTGGGGTGGATTCATGGTATTTGGGTTTTCTTCTGTTTTTTGGGTGATGCAGTTCCTTTTTTGGGGTGTTTTTGACATGTTTTGTGGTCTCCGTTTGGTTTTAGTTGGGTTCTTGTTGGTCATCATGGTGGAAAAGTGTAGATTGTGGGTTTTTGGAGAACATCAGTTAGGTTTAGGGGGACCTTTGGGGTGGATCTATGGCTTTTGGGGTTTTCTTTCGTTTTTTGTGTTGATCCCATTCTTGTTTGGGGTGTTTTTGACGTGTTTTGGGGTCTCCGTTGGGTTTCGTTGGGTTTTCCGTTGTCATCATGGTGGAAAAGTGTAGATTGTGAGTTTTGGAGAACTTCAGGTAGGTTTAGTGTGGACTTTTGGGGTGGATTCATGGTATTTGGGGTTTTCTTCTGTTTTTTGTGTTGATCCCGTTCTTGTTTGGGGTGTTTTTGACATGTTTTGGGGTCTCCGTTTGGTTTTAGTTGGGTTCTTGTTGGTCATCATGGGGGAAAAGTGTAGATTGTGGGTTTTTGGAGAACATCAGGTAGGTTTAGGGGGGACCTTTGGGGTGGATCTATGGCTTTTGGGGTTTTCTTTCGTTTTTTGTGTTGATCCCATTCTTGTTTGGGTTGTTTTTGACATGTTTTGGGGTCTCCGTTTGGTTTTAGTTGGGTTCTTGTTGGTCATCATGGTGGAAAAGTGTAGATTGTGGGTTTTTGGAGAACATCAGGTAGGTTTATGGGGACCTTTGGGGTGGATCTATGGCTTTTGGGGTTTTCTTTCGTTTTTTGTGTTGATCCCATTCTTGTTTGGGTTGTTTTTGACATGTTTTGGGGTCTCCGTTTGGTTTTAGTTGGGTTCTTGTTGGTCATCATGGTGGAAAAGTGTAGATTGTGGGTTTTGGAGAACTTCAGGTAGGTTTAGGGGACTTTTGGGGTGGATTCATGGTATTTGGGGTTTTCTTCTGTTTTTTGGGGTGATGCAGTTCTTTTTTGGGGTGTTTTTGACATGTTTTGTGGTCTCCGTTTGGTTTTAGTTGGGTCCTTGTTGGTCATCATGGTGGAAAAGTGTAAATTGTGGGTTTTTGGAGAACTTCAGGTAGGTTTAGGGGGACTTCTGGGGTGGATCTATGTCTTTTGGGGTTTTCTTTCTTTTTTTGGGGTGATGCAGTTCTTTTTTGGGGTGTTTTTGACATGTTTTGGTGTCTCCGTTTTGTTTTAGTTGGGTGCTTGTTGGTCATCGTGGTGGAAAAGTGTAAATTGTGGGTTTTTGGAGAACATCAGGTAGGTTTAGGGGGAGTTTTGGGGTGGATCTATGGCTTTTGGGGTTTTCTTTCATTTTTTGTGTTGATCCCGTTCTTGTTTGGGGTGTTTTTGACATGTTTTGTGGTATCCGTTTGGTTTTAGTTGGGTTCTTGTTGGTCATCATGGTGGAAAAGTGTAGATTGTGGGTTTTGGAGAACTTCAGGTAGGTTTAGGGGACTTTTGGGGTGGATTCATGGTATTTGGGGTTTTCTTCTGTTTTTTGGGTGATGCAGTTCCATTTTTGGGGTGTTTTTGACATGTTTTGGGGTCTCCGTTTGGTTTTATTTGGGTTCTTGTTGGTCATCATGGTGGAAAAGTGTAAATTGTGGGTTTTTGGAGAACATCCGGGAGGTTTAGGGGGACTTTTGGCGTGGATCTATGGCTTTTGGAGTTTTCTTTCGTTCTTTGTGTTGATCCCGTTCTTGTTTGGGGTGTTTTTGACGTGTTTTGGGGTCTCCGTTGGGTTTCGTTGGGTTTTCCGTGGTCATCATGGGGGAAAAGTGTAGATTGTGGGTTTTGGAGAACTTCAGGTAGGTTTAGGGGGACTTTTGGGGTGGATTCATGGTATTTGGGGTTTTCTTCTGGTTTTTGGGTAATGCAGTTCCTTTTTTGGGGTGTTTTTGACATGTTTTGGGGTCTCCGTTTGGTTTTAGTTGGGTTCTTGTTGGTCATCATGGTGGAAAAGTGTAGATTGTGGGTTTTTGGAGAACATCAGGTAGGTTTAGGGGGGACCTTTGGGGTGGATCTATGGCTTTTGGGGTTTTCTTTCGTTTTTTGTGTTGATCCCATTCTTGTTTGGGTTGTTTTTGACGTGTTTTGGGGTCTCCGTTTGGTTTCGTTGGGTTTTCCGTGGTCATCATGGGGGAAAAGTGTAGATTGTGTGGTTTGGAGAACTTCAGGTAGGTTTAGGGGACTTTTGGGGTGGATTCATGGTATTTGGGCTTTTCTTCTGTTTTTTTTGGGTGATGCAGTTCCTTTTTTAGCGTGTTTTTGACATGTTTTGGGGTCTCCGTTTGGTTTTAGTTGGGTTCTTGTTGGTCATCATGGTGGAAAAGTGTAAATTGTGGGTTTTTGGAGAACATCAGGTAGGTTTAGGGGGACTTTTGGGGTGGATCTATGTCTTTTGGGGTTTTCTTTCTTTTTTTGGGGTGATGCAGTTCTTTTTTGGGTTGTTTTTGACATGTTTTTGGGTCTCCGTTTGGTTTTAGTTGGGTTCTTGTTGGTCATCATGGTGGAAAAGTGTAAATTGTGGGGTTTTGGAGAACTTCAGGTAGGTTTAGGGGGACTTTTGGGGTGGATCTATGTCTTTTGGGGTTTTCTTTCTTTTTTTGGGGTGATGCAGTTCTTTTTTGGGGTGTTTTTGACATGTTTTGGTGTCTCCGTTTTGTTTTAGTTGGGTGCTTGTTGGTCATCATGGTGGAAAAGTGTAAATTGTGGGTTTTTGGAGAACATCAGGTAGGTTTAGGGGGACTTTTGGGGTGGATCTATGGTTTTTGGAGTTTTCTTTCGTTTTTTGTGTTGATCCCGTTCTTGTTTGGGGTGTTTTTGACATGTTTTGGGGTCTCCGTTTGGTTTTAGTTGGGTTCTTGTTGGTCATCATGGGGGAAAAGTGTAGATTGTGGGTTTTTGGAGAACATCAGGTAGGTTTAGGGGGGACCTTTGGGGTGGATCTATGGCTTTTGGGGTTTTCTTTCGTTTTTTGTGTTGATCCCATTCTTGTTTGGGTTGTTTTTGACGTGTTTTGGGGTCTCCGTTGGGTTTCGTTGGGTTTTCCGTGGTCATCATGGGGGAAAAGTGTAGATTGTGGGTTTTGGAGAACTTCAGGTAGGTTTAGGGGACTTTTGGGGTGGATTCATGGTATTTGGGGTTTTCTTCTGTTTTTTTGGGTGATGCAGTTCTTTTTTGGGGTGTTTTTGACATGTTTTGTGGTCTCCGTTTGGTTTTAGTTGGGTTCTTGTTGGTCATCATGGTGGAAAAGTGTAAATTGTGGGTTTTTGGAGAACATCAGGTAGGTTTAGGGGGACTTTTGGGGTGGATCTATGTCTTTTGGGGTTTTCTTTCTTTTTTTGGGGTGATGCAGTTCTTTTTTGGGTTGTTTTTGACATGTTTTGGGGTCTCCGTTTGGTTTTAGTTGGGTTCTTGTTGGTCATCATGGTGGAAAAGTGTAAACTGTGTGGTTTTGGAGAACATCAGGTAGGTTTAGGGGGACTTTTGGGGTGGATCTATGTCTTTTGGGGTTTTCTTTCTTTTTTTGGGGTGATGCAGTTCTTTTTTGGGGTGTTTTTGACATGTTTTGGTGTCTCCGTTTTGTTTTAGTTGGGTGCTTGTTGGTCATCATGGTGGAAAAGTGTAAATTGTGGGTTTTTGGAGAACATCAGGTAGGTTTAGGGGGACTTTTGGGGTGGATCTATGGCTTTTGGGGTTTTCTTTCGTTTTTTGTGTTGATCCCGTTCTTGTTTGTGGTGTTTTTGACGTGTTTTGGGGTCTCCGTTGGGTTTAGTTGGGTTTTCCGTTGTCATCATGGTGGAAAAGTGTAGATTGTGGGTTTTGGAGAACTTCAGGTAGGTTTAGGGGACTTTTGGGGTGGATTCATGGTATTTGGGCTTTTCTTCTGTTTTTTTTTGGGTGATGCAGTTCCTTTTTTAGCGTGTTTTTGACATGTTTTGTGGTCTCCGTTTGGTTTTAGTTGGGTTCTTGTTGCTCATCATCTTGGAAAAGTGTAAATTGTGGGTTTTTGGAGAACATCAGGTAGGTTTAGGGGGACTTTTGGGGTGGATTTATGGCTTTTGGAGTTTTCTTTCGTTTTTTGTGTTGATCCCGTTCTTGTTTGGGGTGTTTTTGACGTGTTTTGGGGTCTCCGTTGGGTTTCGTTGGGTTTTCCGTGGTCATCATGGGGGAAAAGTGTAGATTGTGGGTTTTGGAGAACTTCAGGTAGGTTTAGGGGTCTTTTGGGGTGGATTCATGGTATTTGGGGTTTTCTTCTGTTTTTTGGGGTGATGCAGTTCCTTTTTTAGCGTGTTTTTGACATGTTTTGGTGTCTCCGTTTGGTTTTAGTTGGGTCCTTGTTGGTCATCATGGTGGAAAAGTGTAAATTGTGGGTTTTTGGAGAACATCAGGTAGGTTTAGGGGGACTTTTGGGGTGGATCTATGTCTTTTGGGGTTTTCTTTCTTTTTTTGTGGTGATGCAGTTCTTTTTTGGGGTGTTTTTGACATGTTTTTGGGTCTCCGTTTGGTTTTAGTTGGGTTCTTGTTGGTCATCATGGTGGAAAAGTGTAAACTGTGTGGTTTTGGAGAACATCAGGTAGGTTTAGGGGGACTTTTGGGGTGGATCTATGGCTTTTGGGGTTTTCTTTCGTTTTTTGTGTTGATCCCGTTCTTGTTTGTGGTGTTTTTGACGTGTTTTGGGGTCTCCGTTGGGTTTAGTTGGGTTTTCCGTTGTCATCATGGTGGAAAAGTGTAGATTGTGGGTTTTGGAGAACTTCAGGTAGGTTTAGGGGACTTTTGGGGTGGATTCATGGTATTTGGGCTTTTCTTCTGTTTTTTTTGGGTGATGCAGTTCCTTTTTTAGCGTGTTTTTGACATGTTTTGTGGTCTCCGTTTGGTTTTAGTTGGGTTCTTGTTGGTCATCATCTTGGAAAAGTGTAAATTGTGGGTTTTTGGAGAACATCAGGTAGGTTTAGGGGGACTTTTGGGGTGGATTTATGGCTTTTGGAGTTTTTTTTCGTTTTTTGTGTTGATCCCGTTCTTGTTTGTGGTGTTTTTGACATGTTTTGGGGTATCCGTTTGGTTTTAGTTAGGTTCTTGTTGGTCATCATGGTGGAAAAGTGTAGATTGTGGGTTTTGGAGAACTTCAGGTAGGTTTAGGGGAATTTTGGGGTGGATTCATGGCTTTTGGAGTTTTCTTTCGTTTTTTGTGTTGATCCCGTTCTTGTTTGTGGTGTTTTTGACATGTTTTGGTGTCTCCGTTTGGTTTTAGTTGGGTTCTTGTTGGTCATCATGGTGGAAAAGTGTAGATTGTGGGTTTTTGGAGAACATCAGGTAGGTTTAGGGGGACCTTTGGGGTGGATCTATGGCTTTTGGGGTTTTCTTTCGTTTTTTGTGTTGATCCCATTCTTGTTTGGGTTGTTTTTGACGTGTTTTGGGGTCTCCGTTGGGTTTCGTTGGGTTTTCCGTGGTCATCATGGGGGAAAAGTGTAGATTGTGGGTTTTGTAGAACTTCAGGTAGGTTTAGGGGACTTTTGGGGTGGATTCATGGTATTTGGGCTTTTCTTCTGTTTTTTTGGGTGATGCAGTTCCTTTTTTGGGGTGTTTTTGACATGTTTTGGGGTCTCCGTTTGGTTTTAGTTGGGTTCTTGTTGGTCATCATGGTGGAAAAGTGTAAATTGTGGGGTTTTGGAGAACATCAGGTAGGTTTAGGGGGACTTTTGGGGTGGATCTATGTCTTTTGGGGTTTTCTTTCTTTTTTTGGGGTGATGCAGTTCTTTTTTGGGTTGTTTTTGACATGTTTTTGGGTCTCCGTTTGGTTTTAGTTGGGTTCTTGTTGGTCATCATGGTGGAAAAGTGTAGATTGTGGGTTTTGGAGAACTTCAGGTAGGTTTAGGGGGACTTTTGGGGTGGATTTATGGCTTTTGGGGTTTTCTTTCTTTTTTTGGGGTGATGCAGTTCTTTTTTGGGGTGTTTTTGACATGTTTTGGTGTCTCCGTTTTGTTTTAGTTGGGTGCTTGTTGGTCATCATGGTGGAAAAGTGTAAATTGTGGGGTTTTGGAGAACATCAGGTAGGTTTAGGGGGACTTTTGGGGTGGATCTATGGCTTTTGGGGTTTTCTTTCGTTTTTTGTGTTGATCCCGTTCTTGTTTGGGGTGTTTTTGACATGTTTTGTGGTCTCCGTTTGGTTTTAGTTGGGTTCTTGTTGGTCATCATGGTGGAAAAGTGTAGATTGTGGGTTTTTGGAGAACATCAGGTAGGTTTAGGGGGGACCTTTGGGGTGGATCTATGGCTTTTGGGGTTTTCTTTCGTTTTTTGTGTTGATCCCATTCTTGTTTGGGTTGTTTTTGACGTGTTTTGGTGTCTCCGTTGGGTTTCGTTGGGTTTTCCGTGGTCATCATGGGGGAAAAGTGTAGATTGTGGGTTTTGGAGAACTTCAGGTAGGTTTAGGGGACTTTTGGGGTGGATTCATGGTATTTGGGGTTTTCTTCTGTTTTTTTGGGTGATGCAGTTCTTTTTTGGGGTGTTTTTGACATGTTTTGTGGTCTCCGTTTGGTTTTAGTTGGGTTCTTGTTGGTCATCATGGTGGAAAAGTGTAAATTGTGGGTTTTTGGAGAACATCAGGTAGGTTTAGGGGGACTTTTGGGGTGGATCTATGTCTTTTGGGGTTTTCTTTCTTTTTTTGGGGTGATGCAGTTCTTTTTTGGGTTGTTTTTGACATGTTTTTGGGTCTCCGTTTGGTTTTAGTTGGGTTCTTGTTGGTCATCATGGTGGAAAAGTGTAAACTGTGTGGTTTTGGAGAACATCAGGTAGGTTTAGGGGGAGTTTTGGGGTGGATCTATGTCTTTTGGGGTTTTCTTTCTTTTTTTGGGGTGATGCAGTTCTTTTTTGGGGTGTTTTTGACATGTTTTGGTGTCTCCGTTTTGTTTTAGTTGGGTGCTTGTTGGTCATCATGGTGGAAAAGTGTAAATTGTGGGTTTTTGGAGAACATCAGGTAGGTTTAGGGGGACTTTTGGGGTGGATCTATGGCTTTTGGGGTTTTCTTTCGTTTTTTGTGTTGATCCCGTTCTTGTTTGGGGTGTTTTTGACATGTTTTGGGGTATCCGTTTGGTTTTAGTTGGGTTCTTGTTGGTCATCATGGTGGAAAAGTGTAGATTGTGGGTTTTGGAGAACTTCAGGTAGGTTTAGGGGACTTTTGGGGTGGATTCATGGTATTTGGGGTTTTCTTCTGTTTTTTGGGTGATGCAGTTCCATTTTTGGGGTGTTTTTGACATGTTTTGGGGTCTCCGTTTGGTTTTAGTTGGGTTCTTGTTGGTCATCATGGTGGAAAAGTGTAAATTGTGGGTTTTTGGAGAACATCCGGTAGGTTTAGGGGGACCTTTGGGGTGGATCTATGGCTTTTGGAGTTTTCTTTCGTTTTTTGTGTTGATCCCGTTCTTGTTTGGGGTGTTTTTGACGTGTTTTGGGGTCTCCGTTGGGTTTCGTTGGGTTTTCCGTGGTCATCATGGGGGAAAAGTGTAGATTGTAAGGTTTGGAGAACTTCAGGTAGGTTTAGGGGACTTTTGGGGTGGATTCATGGTATTTGGGGTTTTCTTCTGTTTTTTGGGTTGATGCAGTTCCTTTTTTAGCGTGTTTTTGACATGTTTTGGTGTCTCCGTTTGGTTTTAGTTGGGTCCTTGTTGGTCATCATGGTGGAAAAGTGTAAATTGTGGGTTTTTGGAGAACATCAGGTAGGTTTAGGGGGACTTTTGGGGTGGATCTATGTCTTTTGGGGTTTTCTTTCTTTTTTTGGGGTGATGCAGTTCTTTTTTGGGGTGTTTTTGACATGTTTTGGGGTCTCCGTTTGGTTTTAGTTGGGTTCTTGTTGGTCATCATGGTGGAAAAGTGTAAACTGTGTGGTTTTGGAGAACATCAGGTAGGTTTAGGGGGACTTTTGGGGTGGATTCATGGTATTTGGGGTTTTCTTCTGGTTTTTGGGTAATGCAGTTCCTTTTTTGGGGTGTTTTTGACATGTTTTGGGGTCTCCGTTTGGTTTTAGTTGGGTTCTTGTTGGTCATCATGGTGGAAAAGTGTAGATTGTGGGTTTTTGGAGAACATCAGGTAGGTTTAGGGGGACCTTTGGGGTGGATCTATGGCTTTTGGGGTTTTCTTTCGTTTTTTGTGTTGATCCCATTCTTGTTTGGGTTGTTTTTGACGTGTTTTGGGGTCTCCGTTGGGTTTCGTTGGGTTTTCCGTGGTCATCATGGGGGAAAAGTGTAGATTGTGGGTTTTGTAGAACTTCAGGTAGGTTTAGGGGACTTTTGGGGTGGATTCATGGTATTTGGGCTTTTCTTCTGTTTTTTTGGGTGATGCAGTTCCTTTTTTGGGGTGTTTTTGACATGTTTTGGGGTCTCCGTTTGGTTTTAGTTGGGTTCTTGTTGGTCATCATGGTGGAAAAGTGTAAATTGTGGGTTTTTGGAGAACATCAGGTAGGTTTAGGGGGACTTTTGGGGTGGATCTATGTCTTTTGGGGTTTTCTTTCTTTTTTTGGGGTGATGCAGTTCTTTTTTGGGTTGTTTTTGACATGTTTTTGGGTCTCCGTTTGGTTTTAGTTGGGTTCTTGTTGGTCATCATGGTGGAAAAGTGTAAACTGTGTGGTTTTGGAGAACATCAGGTAGGTTTAGGGGGAGTTTTGGGGTGGATCTATGTCTTTTGGGGTTTTCTTTCTTTTTTTGGGGTGATGCAGTTCTTTTTTGATGTGTTTTTGACATGTTTTGGTGTCTCCGTTTTGTTTTAGTTGGGTGCTTGTTGGTCATCATGGTGGAAAAGTGTAAATTGTGGGTTTTTGGAGAACATCAGGTAGGTTTAGGGGGACTTTTGGGGTGGATCTATGGCTTTTGGGGTTTTCTTTCGTTTTTTGTGTTGATCCCGTTCTTGTTTGGGGTGTTTTTGACATGTTTTGGGGTCTCCGTTTGGTTTTAGTTGGGTTCTTGTTGGTCATCATGGTGGAAAAGTGTAGATTGTGGGTTTTGGAGAACTTCAGGTAGGTTTAGGGGACTTTTGGGGTGGATTCATGGAATTTGGGGTTTTCTTCTGTTTTTTGGGTGATGCAGTTCCATTTTTGGGGTGTTTTTGACATGTTTTGGGGTCTCCGTTTGGTTTTAGTTGGGTTCTTGTTGGTCATCATGGTGGAAAAGTGTAAATTGTGGGTTTTTGGAGAACATCCGGTAGGTTTAGGGGGACTTTTGGCGTGGATCTATGGCTTTTGGAGTTTTCTTTCGTTTTTTGTGTTGATCCCGTTCTTGTTTGGGGTGTTTTTGACGTGTTTTGGGGTCTCCGTTGGGTTTCGTTGGGTTTTCCGTGGTCATCATGGGGGAAAAGTGTAGATTGTAAGGTTTGGAGAACTTCAGGTAGGTTTAGGGGACTTTTGGGGTGGATTCATGGTATTTGGGGTTTTCTTCTGTTTTTTGGGTTGATGCAGTTCCTTTTTTAGCGTGTTTTTGACATGTTTTGGTGTCTCCGTTTGGTTTTAGTTGGGTGCTTGTTGGTCATCATGGTGGAAAAGTGTAAATTGTGGGTTTTTGGAGAACATCAGGTAGGTTTAGGGGGACTTTTGGGGTGGATCTATGTCTTTTGGGGTTTTCTTTCTTTTTTTGGGGTGATGCAGTTCTTTTTTGGGGTGTTTTTGACATGTTTTGGGGTCTCCGTTTGGTTTTAGTTGGGTTCTTGTTGGTCATCATGGTGGAAAAGTGTAAACTGTGTGGTTTTGGAGAACATCAGGTAGGTTTAGGGGGACTTTTGGGGTGGATTCATGGTATTTGGGGTTTTCTTCTGGTTTTTGGGTAATGCAGTTCCTTTTTTGGGGTGTTTTTGACATGTTTTGGGGTCTCCGTTTGGTTTTAGTTGGGTTCTTGTTGGTCATCATGGTGGAAAAGTGTAGATTGTGGGTTTTTGGAGAACATCAGGTAGGTTTAGGGGGACCTTTGGGGTGGATCTATGGCTTTTGGGGTTTTCTTTCGTTTTTTGTGTTGATCCCATTCTTGTTTGGGTTGTTTTTGACGTGTTTTGGGGTCTCCGTTGGGTTTCGTTGGGTTTTCCGTGGTCATCATGGGGGAAAAGTGTAGATTGTGGGTTTTGTAGAACTTCAGGTAGGTTTAGGGGACTTTTGGGGTGGATTCATGGTATTTGGGCTTTTCTTCTGTTTTTTTGGGTGATGCAGTTCCTTTTTTGGGGTGTTTTTGACATGTTTTGGGGTCTCCGTTTGGTTTTAGTTGGGTTCTTGTTGGTCATCATGGTGGAAAAGTGTAAATTGTGGGGTTTTGGAGAACATCAGGTAGGTTTAGGGGGACTTTTGGGGTGGATCTATGTCTTTTGGGGTT
>NW_028137179.1:52500-55000 GCF_965140915.1 Aythya marila | reverse complement strand
GGTTAGTATTCTCTTAGGGTTAGGGTTACGGTTAGGGTTAGGGTTAGGGTAAGGGTTAGGGTTAGGGTTAGGGTTAGGGTTAGGGTTAGGGTTAGGATTAGGATTAGGATTAGGGTTAGGGTTTGGGTTAGGTTTAGCTTTAGGTGTAGGGTTAGGGTTAGCGTTAGGGTTAGGGTTAGGGTTAGGGTTAGGGTTAGGGTTAGGGTTAGGGTTAGGGTTAGGTTTAGCGTTAGGGGTAGGTTTTGGGTTAGGGTTAGGGTTAGGGTTAGTGTTAGGGTTAGGGTTAGGGTTAGGGTTAGGGTTAGGGTTAGGGTTAGGGTTAGGGTTAGGGTTAGGGTTAGGGTTAGGGTTAGGGTTCTCTTAGGCTTAGGGTTAGGGTTAGGGTTAGGGTTAGGTTTAGCGTTAGGGGTAGGTTTAGGGTTAGGGTTAGGGGTAGGGTTAGGGTTAGGTTTAAGGTTAGGGTTAGGTTTAGGATTAGGGTTAGGGTTAGCGTTAGGGTTAAAGTTAGTGTTCTCTTAGGTTTAGGGTAAAGGTTACGGTTAGGGTTAGGGTTAGGGTTAGGTTTAGGGTTAGGGTTAGGGTTAGGGTTAGGGTTAGGGTTAGGGTTAGGGTTAGGGTTAGGGTTAGGGTTAGGGTTAGGGTTAGGGTTAGGGTTAGGGTTAGGGTTAGGGTTAGGGTTAGGGTTAGTGTTAGGATTAGGATTAGTGTTCTCTTAGGGTTAGGGTTAAGGTTAGGATTAGGATTAGGTTTAGGGTTTGGTTTAGGGTTAGGGTTAGGTTTAGCGTTAGGGGTAAGCTTACGATTAGGGTTAGGGTTAGGGTTAGGGTTAGGGTTAGGATTAAGGTTCGTGTTAGTTTTAGGGTTATGGTTAGGGTTAGGGTTAGGGTAAGGTTTAGGGTTAGGGTTAGGGTTAGGGTTAGGGTTAGGGTTAGTGTTCTCTTAGAGTTAGGGTTAGGGTTAGGGTTAGGGTTAGAGTTAGGGAAAGAGTTACGGTTAGGGTTAGGATTAGGGTTAGGGTTAGGGTTAGGGTTCTCTTAAGGTTAGGGTTAGGGTTAGTGATCTCTTAGGTTTAGGTTTAGGGTTAGGGTAAGGGTTAGGGTTAGGGTTAGGGGTAGGGTTAGGGTTAGGGTTCTCTAAGGGTTTGGGTTAGGGTTAGGGTTAGTGTTCTCTTAGGGTTAGGGTTAGGGTTAAGGTTAGGGTTAGGGTTAGGGTTAGGTTTAGTTTTAGGGTTAGGGTTAGGGTTAGGGTTAGGGTTAGGGTTAGGGATAGGGTTAGTATTCTCTTAGGGTTAGGGTTACGGTTAGGGTCAGGGGTAGGGTTAGGGTTAGGGTTAGGGTAAGGGTTAGGGTTAGGGTTAGGGTTAGGGTTAGGGTTAGGGTTAGGCTTAGGGTTAGGGTTAGGCTTAGGGTTAGGCTTAGGGTTAGGGTTAGGGTTAGGGTTAGGGTTAGGGTTAGGTTTAGGGTTAGGGTTAGGGTTAGGGTTAGGGTTAGGGTTAGGGTTAGGGTTAGGTTTGTGTTCTCTTAGTTTTAGGGTTAAGGTTAGGGTTAGGGTTAGTGTTAGGGTAAGTGTTAGTGTTAGGGTTAAGGTTACGGTTAAGGTTCTCTTATGGTTAGGGTTAGGGTTAGGGTTAGAGATAGGGTTAGGGTTAGGGTTAGGGTTAGGGTTAGGGTTAGGGTTAGGTTTAGGGTTAGGATTAAGGTTAGTGTTAGGGTTAGGGTTAGTGTTCTCTTAGAGTTACGGTTAGGGTTAGGGATAGATTTAGGGAAAGGGTTTCAATTAGTGTTAGGGTTAGGGTTAGGGTTAGGGTTAGGGTTAGGGTTAGGGTAGTCTTAGGGTTAGGGTTAGGGTTAGTGTTCTCTTAGCATTAGGGTTAGGGTTAGGGTTAGGGTTAGGGTTAGGATTAGGGTTAGGGTTAGGGTTACGGTTAGGGTTAGGGTTACGGTTAGGGTTAGGGTTAGGGTTAGAGTTAGGGTTAGGGTTCTCTTATGGTTAGGGATAGGGTTCTCTTAGAGTTAGGATTAGGGTTAGGGTTAGAGTTAGGGTTAGGGTTAGGGTTAGGGTTAGGGTTAGGGTTAGGATTAGTGTTCTCTTAGGGTTAGGGTTAGGGTTAAGGTTAGGATTAGGATTAGGGTTAGGGTTAGGGTTAGGTTTAGCGTTTGGGGTAGGTTTTGGGTTAGGGTTAGGGTTAGGGTAAGGGTTAGATTTAGGGAAAGGGTTTCAATTAGGGTTTGGATTACTGTTAGGGTAAGGGGTAGGGTTAGGGTTCTCTTAGGGTTAGGGTTAGGGTTAAGGTTAGTGTTCTCTTAGGGTTAGGGTTAGGGTTAGGGTTAGGGTTAGGATTAGGGTTAGGGTTAGGGTTAGGGATAGGGTTAAGTTTAGGGTTAGGGTTAGGGTTAGGTTTAGGGTTAGGTTTAGGGTTAGGGTTAGGGTTAGGGTTAGGGTTAGGGTTAGGGTTAGTGTTCTCTTACGGATAGGGTTAGGGTTAGGGTTAGGGTTAGGG